>NC_038253.2:3404364-3448001 GCF_000004515.6 Glycine max
GTATACCACACGAGGATTATACCGTAGGTTTACGAAAGGCCGTTGGCGTCCCTGAGTTTCATGATTTTTTCAGAGCCGAAGCCGATAAGAGGACCAAACAGGGGGTCCTCGAGGCTGCCATTGCTTCCCTCAAAAGCCAACCGACAGGTCCCAGAAGATCCATCGTCTTTACGGCATGTGGAAACGGAACATGCACCGCCTCGACGCCACCGAGGTTTTTCTCAAGAACGCTACTCGCCAGGAGGAGGCGTGGGAGGATCACGTGTTGTCCAAGAGCAGAAGGATTCTCCATAAGTTTCTGTATGAGGATACGCATGTCGTTCCCGCATGTATTGCTGCGTCAGTTGTTATTGCTTCTTCGCTGCCAGCCATGGCTGCTGCCGCCGCCGCCGCAACTCACTAGAGATATATACTATATAGGGCCAGAGAATCTAATATAGAGAAATGTTTCCCACTGACATGCCTCCGATGATGACACTACTACATGCCTCGTTATGATGTGTTTGGATACCAGGTTTAGAAGAAGAATAAAAAATCCACGTGTTTGAATATGACTGATTACTTTAGTTGAATTTCTCCTCCTACTATTTTCATGTTCTGGAGAAAAAGGGACTAGGATTTGAAATGAATGAGAACTGATGGTTTTAAATCATGAAAAAAATGTCAGCTTAAATTTTTTAAGGTTAAAATAAATGTTTATGACAGAAACGGCTAAACAAAAAAAAAAAGAACTAATTTAAAAAATCATTTAGGCTTATTTCTTTTATTAACGAAAATATTTGTCCATAAAAAAATATATAAAACATCTAGTCACCTGATTACACGTCTCTTAATATGCTGGGACCCACGGAGGGGCATGTGTCAGATGGGACCATGCAAAATTATCTAAAACTAAAATAAAATCCCACTCTGAATCTGAATGATATGAGAAAAAGCTAAAGGGGGACACGAGCATCTCCTGTTACGTTAATGTAAAGTTGTTCCTCCAATAGGAGAATAACACGTCATCTTATAGGGTGGAGTATCTTATACACTTTACTTTTTCGACATAATGAAATTTACCATCCTCTCCACCGCATGCACCTTCGTGTATACGTGCCGTAACACTTCTGTAATGTTTTAGAAATATATTACTACTATTAACACTTCTGTGATACTACTATACTACTGTCCATGACACTTCTTTATCTTTATATTTTAATATAAACAATCCTATCAGCATTTGAGAGGTTGAGACAACAGCATTGAGTCAAATACTACGGGAACCACAAAATACTAAGGCTGCTTAAACAAATGCATTATTTAAAGGGGCAACAAAATTAATTAATGAGTTGGGAATAGACAGAGAGGGGATTAGTACTATTGTAAGAACAAAA
The DNA here is from genome assembly GCF_000004515.6 of Glycine max. Taxonomy (NCBI): domain Eukaryota; kingdom Viridiplantae; phylum Streptophyta; class Magnoliopsida; order Fabales; family Fabaceae; genus Glycine; species Glycine max. Next base: position 3,405,741 of record NC_038253.2, read on the forward strand.
TAATACTAGAACGTACTGGACCTGGGTATGAATCGAGTGGGGAAAATGGATAAGGATTTGAGTTAAAAAAACACATATGATGAGTCGGAGAGAGAGAGGAACGGTAGCTGTGACAGACAAAAGTGGTTTGTGAAAACAACAAATAAACCACAACAAAGTTCGCAGTAATAATGATGGCTCTTTTCGAGGCAAATTAAAAATGTTATTAAATCTTAAATTCAAATCTTCCTACCAACAACTATTACTACCAACAATAATACAGTAAGTTTAGGTGAATTGCAACTGAAGGACGATGAAGGGCAAATTTATAATTTAAACCCCATTTCTTATGGTAATTATCTTCTCACAACACTATAAAAAGGACCTCTCAAACCCAGCCTATTGAATTTTGTTTGTTTGCCTTCACACTTTTTCTGAATCTGCCTCTTTCCCTTAATTTGCTTAACTTCTTCTTCAATTGCTTTGTTTCCTCCTCCGGCCTCTGACATTTCAAATTCAAGGTGAACAAGTTGAAATTTATAAATAAATATACACATATTATTTACAACGTCAAATCTTTGGTATTTTCGATATTTGCATGAGGTAAATCGTCATATAGTCATTATCACTGACTACTTATCTAACTTGTTTAATTTGGAGCATATTCTTTATAAGCTCCCTCTCACGGCCAATATCTAATTATTGATATACAGCTCTTGTTTTCTAGTGCTACTTATAATATTATCTACTCATAATATGGTACTGCACACTACTATATAGTAGTACATAATTTGTTTGAGTAAATTAGCAACGGCCGGGGCCATGCTTTTGTTAATGCAAACTCCAATGACTAGGCATTGGGGTTTAGTTGGTAATATAAATATAACATCAAAAAGTCTATGCTTGTGACGAACATCACAATGCACCCACCATTGATGCCACGACAGGCATTTTTTATTTTTATTTTTATTTTAAGAAAATAAGCAATTCAAAATACAGTACTTAGTTACTTACTATTCACGTGATAGTTCTATATATATATATCTTACAATCTCACGTGATCCCGGTACAACGTTTCAATTTTTGTATACGCTCGATATATAAATAATATTTCAAATTATATTTTCATTTTATAGTAAAATATAATGACATTTTCAAATATAATTTTGAAATTTTCATTTTTCAAAATGAAAATATTAATATTAGTATTAATAAGGTTACCACAAATAAAATTAATAAATCATGTTATGAATGAAACAAAGAATTCTGGCATTCTAACTTTCTTTGAATATAGTAAAATGTATACAACACTCCCCCATATATGCATGATTTACTCAGGGATCATATACATTCTCTCATGATTAACATAGCCGATCTGCTTTCTTCGTGTCTAAGCAGATGATAATTAAATAGTAACTAGTTTCTGGTCCACAAGATAAAACTTATCATTTAGTCGTTTTAATTATTTTCTTGAGTATCAAGCACTAAAATTATTAAACTTCCTCATTATCATGTGATTCAGTAACGTGTAGTACTAGTACTACTGATTTTTTTTTCAATGGATGGCTCGTATCGAGCATCGACAAATCCATTTATTGGGTATGTAATATTTTCTTGCATGCAGTTTCATGCAGTAATAAGATGGATTCTTACATTTATATCTAGTTAACGGAAAATGTTGTCTCCTGTAAAAAAAAAGCAGAAAATGTTGTCAATGCATTTCTTGCGCACAAAGTTTTTTGAAACATGAATTAATTTTTTCAAAATATTTATGAGATCAAATTGACCCTAAAATAAGTAATAAAGCTTTAACGTGGAATGACATTAATTTTTTCATAATAAATAAAATATTTAAAGCATTTTAATATTAATATTAATCGATTACAACTATGTTCAATTAATGCAATAACTTTTGAATAATAAATATTACTAGTAAAATAAAATTTTATCTGTTCTCCATTAAAGAGATGCCTTATTGCACGGAAAAAGCCATATTCTTATTTAATAAAAAAAAAACATAATTATTGTTTCAAAAATATCATTTTCACGGTAGGAAATTTGATCCAGCCCTACAGATCATATTTTCATCGTACAATAATATAATAAAAATATTCATCTGTAGGAAATATCATTTTCATTGTACAATAATATAAATATAAATATATACCAGAAAAGAAAAAGAAACTGATGTGGCACAATGTATTACTGAAAGAATGCATATTCTATTTCAATTTTCAAGCAACACTAAGAATATACTAGTACTTTTATTATACTTGTGTATTTACTCAACCACCCTCGGTGGAGTAAGAAAGAAGACAGATAAAGTTTTTTTTGACCTTTGGTGAATCTCTTACTTAATTAAACAAAATAAAATAATCCATTTCCTTTATTTAATTTTTTTTTCCATCTGTGAAATTCCCGTTCTGCTTCGCGCTCCTGTCTATAAATTGACTCAGTCACCACTTGAGTTTCCATTCATTCACCTCTTCTCTTTACACCCCCCTCTCTATTTTGCGTTCATTCTGTTTTCGTAAGTGCTGTTGTTTTTCTCTTCTGTTTCTTTTTTTATTTCTTTTTTGTTTTGTGTTATTTTTTTCTTCTTCCTTATCGTTGTTCTGCCTCTCCCCTGTTTCGGTGCTCTGTTCACCACTGCCACGTGAGAATGATCTTCCTTCTCTGCATGTTCATTCTCTCGTGACCACTGGATCAGAGTCCATGTTCTGATCCAGGGTCTCTCTCTAATGCTTTTCTTTTGCCATGACCACCTTAAAAACAACATGGGGGGTGGTGCTGTTACACAAACTCTGTTTCTGGGGTGCTGTCTTTTGTTCAATTTTACTCAGAAATATATTTTCTTGGATTCTATTCGGTGTGTGGGAACATGATCCTGTCGGTCGGTTGTTTTTATGTTAATCCTTAACTGGTTACAAGGATCTAACGCTTGAATGCATGTCCTGAGTTAAAAAAACAAAAGAAGATAATACCTAGTTCAGCCTGGCCTCGAACCAAGAACTTCTTTGTTAGTTTCTCATTATTAAAAAATAAAAAAGTATACGTTTTCTTTGGGATGGACGGTTGAGGCTTATGAGAGGTTTAAGCTAAGCCTGGAGTGGAATGTTCAATTTGTTTATTTTAAAGCAATAATAGCTCAAGCACTAAACTTCTTTTTCAAGTTCTTTGGTAGCTTGCTAATTGCTATTGCTGTTCTAATTAATTAATGTAATTATTGTTTAAAAAAGAAAAGTTGGTGACACTGGAATAATAAAAGTGTAATATCTGGCAATTATTCTTCTGCAGCACTGTTTAAGGCTGAAATCTTAGTAGAACAAAGTAGAAGATCTTGTATTTATATTTTTTTGTAGGCAGGTGGTTGGTGGGGGTGGGGTGGTAGGCCTTGAAATCCAATCCAGTTTTGTAGAATAATTTTTGTTTTTTTTTTTTTTGCTCACTTGTTTGGGGTATTGACTTTGTGATGACTCAAGATTACTGATTTACCTTCATTTTTTCATGGTGGCATATTATGTATCATTCTTGATCTGTTTCTTACACTTTTGTTTTTTTTTTTTTTGTAGCAGTTGAAGTCTTTCCCTAGCCAATGGCCACTGATCGTTTGACCCGGGTTCACAGTCTCCGTGAGAGGCTTGATGAAACCCTCACTGCCAACAGGAACGAAATTTTGGCCCTTCTGTCAAGGTAACTCATCATTCTTGTTTTTGGTTTAGGATTTTTTTTTTTTAAATTCAAGGCGGTTTACACGGTGAATTTGCTTAAGGTATCTCAATTTTTGTGTGTGTTTTCTTTCTTTAATGGAAGTGAAGTTCTACTAACTATGTTTAGACAGTGAGTTTGTTTAAGGAAGCTAAGTTTCTGTGTGCTTAAAAGGTGGTGAAAGTTCTACTATGTATGTGCTGTGCATGTAGTATAACACTAAGAATGTTATGAAAATTTTGATAGGATCGAAGCTAAGGGCAAGGGGATCCTGCAACACCACCAGGTCATTGCTGAGTTTGAGGAAATCCCTGAGGAGAACAGGCAGAAGCTTACTGATGGTGCCTTTGGAGAAGTCTTGAGATCTACACAGGTAACTATCATTTTATTTTTAATAGGATGTTTTAGCTATGATTATTGGTGTTTCTTTTGTTGATTTTCTTATTTCTATGTTGTAGGAAGCCATAGTTTTGCCACCATGGGTTGCTCTGGCTGTTCGTCCAAGGCCTGGTGTGTGGGAGTACCTGAAAGTGAATGTGCACGCTCTTGTTGTTGAGGAGTTGCAACCTGCTGAGTACCTTCACTTCAAGGAAGAACTTGTTGATGGAAGGTGAATAAGAAAGGCTTTGAGTTTGTGTGAAAGCGGTGTTCTTGTTTGTTATGTTACTTGCACAAAATTATAAACGTTTCTCTCCCACTCTTTATTGCAGTTCTAATGGCAACTTTGTGCTTGAGTTGGACTTTGAACCATTCAATGCAGCCTTCCCTCGCCCAACTCTTAACAAGTCAATTGGAAATGGTGTGCAGTTCCTCAACCGCCACCTTTCTGCCAAACTCTTCCACGACAAGGAGAGCTTGCACCCACTTTTGGAATTCCTCAGGCTTCACAGCGTCAAGGGAAAGGTAGGTGTCTATTTCTACTCTTTAAACTAGAGTTAAGAAAGGTAGTGGGAAGTGTATGCATGTGTAAAGACACATTCTTCAGTAGTTCAATGACTTGAATGTCTACATCCATATTTAGACCATGTCTAGTAACCAGATCTGGAGTACAAATCCAATATCTGTTAGTATGTTAGCATATAGTTTTTTTTTAATCGACAAATGTTAATTGCTATTTTGTTAGTTTTGTTAGCAGAATGGTTCAAACCCGCGACTTTTTTTGTTAAGAGGAGTTTGTTGGTGTTTATTAGTATGTAGCATATAGTATCTCTAGCATGTTGAACTTAAGGCATGTAGTTAGTTCTTTTGCTTATAGTTTTAATAGGTTTTGTTGTGTATTTTACGGATGAAATTTATTTATTTTTTGGTTGTTATATGCAGACTTTGATGTTGAATGACAGAATTCAAAACCCAGATGCACTCCAACATGTTCTGAGGAAAGCTGAGGAGTATCTGGGCACAGTGCCTCCTGAAACTCCCTACTCAGAATTTGAGCACAAGTTCCAGGAGATTGGTTTGGAGAGAGGGTGGGGTGACAACGCAGAGCGTGTTCTTGAGTCAATTCAACTTCTCTTGGATCTTCTTGAGGCCCCTGACCCTTGCACCCTTGAGACTTTCCTTGGAAGAATTCCTATGGTCTTCAATGTTGTCATTCTTTCTCCCCATGGTTACTTTGCCCAAGATAATGTCTTGGGATACCCTGACACTGGTGGCCAGGTTGTTTACATCTTGGATCAAGTTCGTGCTTTGGAGAACGAGATGCTCCATCGCATTAAGCAACAAGGATTGGACATTGTACCTCGTATTCTCATTGTAAGTCCTAGTACATAGTTTTGTCAAGTGTTTCAGCAAGCTAACTTAAGCTTACTTGTGTATAGTGTGTGTAATGTGGATATATTTTCTTCTAATTTGTGCCTTGTGAATGTTGTGAAATGCAGATCACCCGTCTTCTCCCCGATGCAATCGGAACTACTTGTGGCCAACGTCTTGAGAAGGTGTTCGGAACCGAGCACTCCCACATTCTTCGAGTTCCCTTTAGAACTGAGAAGGGAATTGTTCGTCAGTGGATCTCAAGATTCGAAGTCTGGCCATACTTGGAAACTTACACTGAGGCAAATATTTTGACCCTTCATAAATTTTTTATACCGTTTAAGCATTTTGATGTGTTTTCACTTATTCGATGCAATTGTCTTGTTAATAGGATGTTGCTCATGAGCTTGCCAAAGAGTTGCAAGGCAAGCCAGATCTGATTGTCGGAAACTACAGTGATGGAAACATTGTTGCCTCTTTGTTGGCACATAAATTAGGAGTCACTCAGGTTGGTCTACATGACATGTCTAGTTAAAGTTGTTATAACTACATATACTTTGGGACTCAGGGGCCTAAAGGTTTTCTCTTTGTCTATTGTAGTGTACCATTGCTCATGCACTTGAGAAGACCAAATACCCCGAATCCGACATTTACTGGAAAAAATTGGAAGAGAGATACCACTTCTCTTGCCAATTCACAGCTGATCTATTTGCCATGAACCACACAGATTTCATTATCACCAGTACCTTCCAGGAGATTGCTGGAAGGTGAGCTACCCCTTTTACATTTTTGTTCTTTAGCCTTTTTTTTTTTTTTTTTAATTTAGCTTACTAAAATTCTTGTATCATTGTTCAAATACTTTTACAGCAAGGACACTGTTGGACAGTATGAGTCTCACACAGCCTTTACCCTTCCTGGACTCTACCGTGTTGTGCACGGCATTGATGTCTTTGATCCAAAATTCAACATTGTCTCCCCTGGAGCTGATCAAACCATTTACTTCCCCCCCACCGAAACTAGCCGTAGGTTGACCTCCTTCCACCCCGAAATCGAAGAACTTCTTTACAGCTCTGTGGAGAATGAAGAACACATGTTAGTTTCTCCTCTCATTTCCTTGATGTTATTGTTATCTAATCATATCATACAATTATCATCACGGTACCATGTTTATAACATTTGTCTAATGAAACTTAATTTTGTGACAGATGCGTGCTGAAGGACCGCAGCAAGCCGATTATCTTCACCATGGCAAGGTTGGACCGTGTGAAGAACATCACAGGACTCGTGGAGTGGTACGGTAAGAACGCGAAGCTGAGGGAGTTGGTGAACCTTGTGGTTGTTGCCGGAGACAGGAGGAAGGAGTCGAAGGACTTGGAAGAGAAGGCCGAGATGAAGAAGATGTACGGCCTGATCGAGACCTACAAGTTGAACGGGCAATTCAGATGGATTTCATCTCAGATGAACCGTGTGAGGAACGGAGAGCTGTACCGTGTGATCTGCGACACCAAGGGAGCTTTCGTGCAGCCGGCTATATACGAGGCTTTTGGTTTGACAGTGGTTGAGGCCATGACTTGTGGGTTGCCAACATTCGCCACATGCAATGGTGGTCCTGCTGAGATCATTGTGCATGGCAAGTCTGGCTTCCACATTGACCCTTACCATGGTGACCGTGCTGCTGATCTCCTTGTTGACTTCTTTGAGAAGTGCAAGCTTGACCCAACCCACTGGGAAACAATCTCAAAGGCTGGTCTCCAGCGTATTGAAGAGAAGTAAGTACTATTGTTACGGATATTATTATAGTCTAGATTTTGGCTTGTTGAATTGTGGTAATTAAGCATTTTCTTTGTTGCATTTGTTCCACCACAGGTACACATGGCAAATTTACTCACAGAGGCTTCTCACTCTCACTGGTGTCTATGGCTTCTGGAAGCATGTGTCTAACCTTGACCGCCGTGAGAGCCGCCGCTATCTCGAGATGTTCTATGCTCTCAAGTACCGCAAATTGGTGTGTTGAAAATATCACTTTCTCTTCATATTTTTTACCTTGAAATATCTTATGTCATTTAACTAAGGCTAATGTATGTTGTTATTATTGTTTTGACCTTTAGGCCGAGTCTGTGCCCCTTGCTGTTGAGTAAACTGAGGATGAAGAGTTGGATAAAGAAATGGAGGAACCGGCTTTTTGTTTCTCATTTGGAGTTTGTCTTACTTGAGTTCTATAAATAATATGTCCCTGATGATTTTAATTTTGTGATTAAGCTTTCGATAAGAGACAGAGAGAGAAAAAAAAGGAAAAAAAAAAAAGCCTTTTACTTTTTTTCTTTTGCATGATTTGAATCTTGATTGGAAAAGCTTCGAATTGGGGTGTTTTACCCATCAATTCAATTTTAAGCCGTGCCTTCTTCACTTGCTGTGTCCATAATACCCCTCCCAACTTTATACTTTTATATACTGTAGTTCTTTTTATCTTTAAACTTAAAACAAAGCCATGAAAAAGCATCATCATCATAATAACTAGAAACTAGAGACGAGTATTGTAGGACAAAGGACCCCCTGCAATTTCATCCGTTATGGTGGAAGAAAGTGAATATTGACGTTGGAATTTAAAGATTTAATTGTCGTTGTCAAATCTCAATTGTTCCATAAGTATATAATTCCGGAGTAGCAATTGGCAAAGCAACTACTTTTCAACCGAATATTTCGCGTCTGGTATGGTATCTACCAATTTCAATTAATAAAATCCTAGGAGAGTTAAAGTGAGTTGTTGGGAATGAACTTGTACGTTAAATTTTGTATCCTCTCCCATTTTTGGCCACCTCATCCAACGCTCTTGGTTGATCCCACTTTCACTTTAGTCAAATAACGCTGCCATGAAATTACTAACCTTTTTGTTTGCTTCGTTCTAATCAGACACATACTAATTACAGTGGGAGAAGCATTTTCGTGTGAACTGTTTATAATATCATATAGAAAATGCCACATCAATATCTTTTTCTTTTCACAAAATTAACTAAGAGTACAAGTAGTACTCAATGATACGACGTTCAGTTACGATAGATGAGAACAAATCTGTAGAAGAATTCCTGTTCTAAGTATAAATTTATCATCAACCCCTGCCCTTACCCATAACATAAACAGTTTATTCTAAACACTTTATTGTATCTTTTAGCATCTATCCACCTGGCTAGACTCGAACATAGTAAAAAAAAATGAAAATGCTATATCAATAAATTGCGATTTTGTTTTTTAATAAAAAGATAGTAAGAAAAAGATAACATTTCAAGGTATGAAATATCTATTTAGGATCTGTTAATGATATGCTTCCGAATCTTGGCTTATTTGAATACCTTGGCTAGCACACTTACCCGTAGGTCGTAGGTCCCCTGAGCATTTGTTCTTTCACTTTTTTCTCTTGTCATTTTCTAAATTCAGGAAGAAATATCCATCTACCGAAGATTAAAAATATATATTTTATTTTTATTGAATTTCCAGTTGTTCTCGTGATTCCACTTGCACCGTTGCTTGGGTTGTTAAGCATGGAGTTGGTCAGTTGGGGGTGCACTTTGCCAGTATTAAAATTCTCAAGTCTCGTGGCAATGAAAACAAAACGAAGTCCAAAACCACACCAGTTTATATTGTGGGCGCCTGCATGTTTTTTGTCCTTTCATTGCACCAGCCAGTACAGTTGCTGTAATCATTCGACATTTTCATAGGTTTTTGTTCCTAACATGCACCAAAATATTGTTGACATATTGGATCTTTCTCTTTCATCATCAAAACGTTGTAATATAGTGGTAAGTATTTTTGTCTGTCATGCGGGCAATCCAAGTTCGACCCCCGACGAATCTTGCTTAAAGGATCGATCTGATGTTTGATCCTGGCGTTTATATTTGATTTTTAGGTTTTATCTTTATATTTCATTCATCCCAAAAACCTGAAATCATCCAGCATTGAATAATTGCATCAAATTAGCAATTGAGGGAGTGAGAATAGCAATTCCCCCTCACACTTTAGGATCATTTTTCTGGCCCAAGTCCATTCTATCTTAAGCTATAAATTAGAGGCCAACCCCTGGAAGCATGGTTCATGACTCTCATCACAAAGTTAGAGACCTTTAAAATAAGGGGGAAAAAAAGAAGTTAGCAATTACGTGCATGATGAAAGTGGAATGCCTTCTATTGATCTTTGTTCTCTTTGCTTCTTTGGTTGCTAGGAATGAAGTTGAAGTCGAAGTTTGGAACCCCATCAAGGACATCAACGACCCTACTATGAAAGAGAATGGGCACTAAATCTTAATTATTATTACTAGCAAAGTTTGTGCAAGGCACTACATGATGAGTGTGTATTTTATATACGTAATTAAAATTTATAATAAATAATTTCTTTTGATTATATAAATTATATTATAATTAAAATATAAACATAAAAGACATCCCCATACCCCCCTTTCGTGCCTATCTCACTTGTTTACAGCTGTTATGGCTGCTTTCACATGATGCAATATCTGGGCCTCCTAGCATTCATATTCCAAGCACTAAGTATTCCCTGGCTGCGTCAATTCTCTTGCGCATAGTTGCAGCTTGTTAATCAAATCGGTCGTTTAATTCGAAGGTCTCTTTTTTATAAGCTTTTTAAAGAAGAAAGAGTTTTGGCTGTCTTGCCTGCTAATCACGCTCTTTCTTATGCTATTTATACTTCACATCACTTCCCCAACTTTGACTGAAGTTCCACTTGCTTTCAATCTATTGGGCCTACAGGAGCTCTAGACTCTAGTCAGATAACTTTCTGTGCAAGTCTATCTTGTAGAATTCTAAATAAAAATATAAGGTGTATTTAATACATTGTGAGAATTAGATTTTTATCACTGATATTTATGTGATTTAAATGCAAAGTAAAAGATTATATTTTACTAAACCTATTTGAATAGTGAATCGAAAGTTGTTTTTGTTTCAACTTCCAAAAGAACTTATTAATTATAGTTGGTGGTCATCTTTACTATAAATAGAAAAGAGAATTTGTGAAAAAGATACACACGAAGAGAGAGTGTGAGAAGAGAGGTTGTGAAACAAAATCACTTTGGTGAGAGAAAAGTGTCTTTATGTGAAAGTGTTATCATCTCTTGTAACTATTGAGTATGGTACTCGGGTTAGTAAAGTGATATATAATTTAGGGTGAGTTACAATCTTGTAATCATTTTTGTGATAGTAAAATATTTTTTGAGACGGTTCCGTGGAGGTAGACAAGAGGTGTCGAATCACGTCAAATTCTTGTGTTCTTTATTATTTTTTCTTACGGTGTAATCTTTGTTGTGTTCTCACGATCTTTTATAATTGTTGTTAATTTTGTTTGAAGGAGTGTTGATTACCCAACATATCTCCCAAAAGGAAGCCATGCAATTGAATAACCTATCTTTGGAGATCCACCTTACAATATGGGACCAAAAAGTCAAAATAAATGATTTAAACCCTTATAAAAATTATAAAAAAAAAACAAATTCTTCCTTTCAGCTCATGTCAGGACGAGGTAATGCAACAAAAAAAAAATCACAAAATCTGATCCAATTTATCATAATCGATTAGTTAGCATGTTGGTTAATCGCATTCTGAAACACGGAAACAAATCATTTGCTTATCAAATTATCTATCGAGCTATAAAAAATTATTCAACAAAAGAAAAAAACAAATCCACTATCTATTTTAAATTTATGAGTAATATTAGGCTTGAATTTCATAAAACAAAACATCTCGTGTTTGAGTCTTATAGATATAAAAAACATGATTAAGAGAAAAAAGCTACATTAAAAATGACTAATCATCAAATTTTTTAATAGAGATTAATCATAAACAAAGATGAAGAAAACTCCACAATTATAACTTAGTAAAAAAGATTAAATATACCCATCAATAACATAGTATACAAGAACTACGGTAAAAATATATATGCTTCTTTTTTAATCTTGCAATTTAGGGTTTTTTTTCATCAAGTTTTTTCCATTTTACTTTTGGAGACTTTGTTCTTTGATGAAAGTAAATATGTGAGGGAGTGATATCAATACACTCTTTAACACACTTCTTTTAAGTCATAATTTTAGTATTGGTTAAACTTAGTGAAAATAATGAAATTATGAGAGAGGCTCATTAAATAACAAGTGACACTAAAAAAATTCATAACTTTTAATAAATTTCAGCAAGTAAAAAAGAGTGTGTTCAAGATTGTATTGGAGAATATATTGTTAGCATTTCTCAAACATTTTTCCCATCTTGTGAGTAATTCGGTGTATTTATTAAATATAATATATTTATTACATATAATATATAATTATTACAAAGTAATTATTGCATGTGAAATGTAATTGTTACAAACATTTATTACACATAATAGTATAATAAATAATAGGCCAAATTACAATTTTGATCCCCTCAACGCTTATATGAAAAAAGATTAAATGAAATAAAAAATAAATTGAACTGGTGATCTTTTATTTATAGACAAAACAATAAACAACTACCATACTTGTTTTGTTTACTTAAATACATTAACATTATTTTTATGTATATTAGCCAGTTATTAATTAATTTTAAAATTATCAAAATTTATAAATTTATAAAATATTTAATATATAAATCTTTTTAATTTTATTTTATATCATTTTATATGTTTTTATTTTGAATAGTTTACATTTTTTATTTTAGCAGTTCATTATTAAATTTCATAAATTAATATGTAAATTATTTACAATTTTTTTATAAATTGATTTTAATATAAAAATTATTTTTACTCTAAATATTTACATAAAATTATTCATAGACAAAACAATAAAACACTTGTTTTGTTTGATTAGCTATATTAACATTTTTTTATGTATAATTAGTCAAGAGTTATTAATTTTTTTAAAAATGATCAAAATTTATAAAATTTAAAAATATTTGATATATAATTTTTTAATTTTACACAAATAATCAGAGTGAAATAATCTGTATATTAAAATCAATTTACAAAAAAATTATGTAATAAATTTACATATTAATTTATGAAATTTAATTATAAATTAGTAAAATAAAAATAAAATATATAAACTATTCAAAATGAAAACATATAAATGATATAAAATAAAATAAAAAAAATTTATGTATTAAATTTTTTAATTTATAAATTTTGATAATTTAAAAAAAAATTAATAACTCTTAACTAATAACTAATGATACATATAAAATAATGTTAATAAATTTGACTTAACAAAACAAATGTGTAAGTGGTATATTGTCTTGTCAATCTATATAAGACGTGAATATCAATATATCTCATAAGAAACTAAAATTGTCCACCAAAATTACTATTTAACCTAAACAATATTAGAATTAATAGTCACATTAATTCTCCTAGTAGTTATATTAATTAAATAGTGTTTTAATTAATTTTCATTTAATTTTATGCATATGTATTAAATGTTTTATATTAATTTAATAGTTTGTATTTCCTTGATTTTCATTAAATGAGATGTATATTATTTTTTTAGCATGTATTTATTAAATACATAACTTTTTTTTATAAGGAAATATATAAGGTCGGTCTTGTAATAAAGTGAAAAGGAAGGGAAGACCAATATGGTGGGTTCGTATTCCCCCTGACAAAAAGTACATTTATTGAAAAAAAAAAACATAACCTTTTGTATTTATAAAATTTATTGTAATATGTTGCAATTAAAAGACAATATTTCACACTTTAAGTTTTTTTTTTTTTTTGCCGAAGCCCATTCACTAGGATGATTATTGATTTCCCATAATAAGTGATTCCCTTCCAGCGTGGTTCATAACTATCATCATCACAAGTTAGAGGCCCTTAGAACAAGGAAATAAAAAAATTACAGTGACAATTCCAAGCATAATGAAACTGGATTGCCTTCTTCTGGTGTTTGTTCTGTTTACTTATATGGTTGCGAGGAGAATGAAAGGTAAAAGCAGAGTTTGGGTCCCCATCAAGAACATAGACTCCCAAGTGATCTTTCTTGTCGTAGAGTATGATTTGCGAACCGGTCAGAAACTCAATTTGGAGAAGGTGATCAAGGCTGAGACTCGGTTTGTAATGGGAACCTGAGTACCGGCTCATCATCTCCACCACCAACAATGGATCCTCCTTGAACAATTATGAAGTAGTCATGTTGGTTGATGGTCTTTTCTCGCACCTTATTTCCTTTATTGTTGTTTATATTTTTTTGGTGAATGGAAGGGGAAACCACCAAGAACGATCCATTAAAAACCATGAGGAAACGTGGTAGAAGATACATCTGCCAAAGCTACAGTTGATAAAAATTGAGGAACAGTCTCAGAAATTCGTAGTTGTCTATCTAGGGACAAACCAAACTTGGTTAAACAATCAGCCACTTGATTTCCTTCTCCAAGCTATAGGAACTTCAATATCTCTTGACTTAAACTAAAGCATGGATGGTAAGTAGGACATCCAGTAGAGAGCTATGTAATTGCTACTTGCGAGTCTGATTCTACTTGAAATTGTTGGAAACCACGACTCCAAGCAATCTGCACACCAATTTTAATGGCCCACAATTCAGCCATGACAATAGAACAAAATCCAATATCAGCAGAGGAGAGAATAACATGACCCAAGGAATCCCTGAAAACTCCTTCAATTGCAGCTTTCTTTAGGATTATGGCCTTATGGGTCTTTTGCTGGTTTTTATTTTAATTTGGTTGGAATTTCTTATTAATTTTTAAAAATAAATGCATTAATTAATTAACAAGTTATAATATATATATATATTCTACTTAATAAATGGAGAGTTATGTAGTTAGTTAATATAATTTTTAGAAACTAGTACAACAATATTAGCTGTCATTTTATATTTGAGAAACTGGTATAAGTCACATATATAAATTAAAATATATGATCCAAAATATAATGAAAAACTATCATCAATGTACACTATTTTCGGGGTGAATCGATGAAAAAAGAGATAATAAAGAAACAAAGTAGATAAAAGAAAAATTTATTATAGACGTGATAAATGATGTGAATGTGATGGAAAATGAAGAAAAAGACTAAAAAGTGAGTTGTGTGAAAAACTAGATATACATTAATTGATAATAACCCAAATATAATTGTGAATTCGACTCCTTTTTCTCTACCATATTTCTTCATGCATGCACATACGTTTCAGATCTTACTAAATGAGGCAAAATAAGCTTTCTTTTCTTTTCTTTGGTGAAGGTACGAAGCAGTAACATTAATTAAAGAACATAATTAAGTTGCAAATAGGCTTTCTTTTCTTTAGTGAAGATACGAAGCATGTGATTACAGCAGTAACATTAGGCGCGTACGTACGTAAATCCGACTCAAATGTGACCTACTTTGACACATCAATAAAACAAGGACTCAAGCAAAGAAGGTTTAGGCAAGCGTCCCCCCGCAAAGTAATAATTTTGGACACCATACTTTTCCATAACACCACATTAACACTCATAAACATGGACACCTGTACAATAACAATAACCAATTTAACAATTTTTTTTATAAAAGAATGGCTTATGTGGCATTATCTAGTGACTCAGCAAAGCCATTTATCCACACTGGAAAGCAATGGCAACATAATCTTTTGCCTTGAACTTGATCCAGTTGATATCAAAGAACATGATTGTGTAGCAAAGTATTCTTCAAGCTGTGCATTTTCCTGACCCAAATTGTGGGTGTGGCTAAAGGAAGACAAATTTGGCATTTCAACTTTCAGAAATATGAAGAAACTGGGCCTTGATATTCACAACAATTGACATGTTGATTTATAAACTCAATAAGGGCCAAACTAGGCATAAACTTCTGATGTTTCGTGGCAACAAGATGGTGGAAGCAAAGAAATGTCCAACCTTTTGTAGAAGCCACAAATTAGCAGAAGGCAAAATCCAAATCGTAAAAGATCTGAAAAAAGAAACTATTAATTGAATACCCAAGCAGATCATCCTTCTATTTTTCTTTAAAAGAACAAAATAGTCGTAGTATAGATATTATACCACAAGTACTTGCTTCAGTGGAATCTTGTGACATTAAAACATGGCCCCAACCTTCAAAATAGACTTGAACACCAGCCAATCATCATAAAAAAAAATGTTTATTACAGTAGATTCCTAGGAAGTGCAGATACAACACGGAATATCGTGTTATGACAAGGACATGGCCATGGGGCCATGACAAATTTTTACAAAATCATTCGACACATAACTATAATACAACATAAAAAATTAACATAAAGACATGAATCTTTAAATCAAAAGAAAGAATTGATGTCATAAAAGTAAGCACGAATCATTGTGAACATTTTTAGTGTTACAATATAAATATGCCTATGAAAATGGTAAATTTAAGAGAGAGAAAAGGAGTAAAACAAAACTGACACCTATCTGGTCCTATATCCTAGCTCCTCTACATCATATCGTGTTCTGATAAATAATGATACAACAATCAAAACTTACAGTAACCCTACTGTACACTTGGATTGGCTGACGAAGTACAAAAATAAAATACAAAAATCTCTTTACAAACTTGTAGCTTTTCTACTTTCAAAGTCAACCGTGTACACCATACCTATAATCTATAAATCTACAACTCACATCATAACTGATGCCTGCCTCCAGGTTCCAAATGAAAAATTTACAAGATACTCGGAATTGAAGCATTTAATGTTTTTAAGTTTCAACTTTCTTCGTATGCCCCTCGATTACTGTCTTCTCATTCTTTACTCCCCAATTAACAGTACAAGAGAAACTTATACTGTGTATAGTAGAATCAAAATGCCCCACAGGCTACCTCTAATTTTGGCATATTAACACAACTGGCATCGCCAAATTCATAACTGTAATGATATCACTAATAAATTTTCTACTTATTCCTGAGCCTCCTTTCTTTGTAAAGTCTGTCTGGGGTAGAGAAGTATTGCCAATGACAAAGAAAATACCAAACCAACTAAACCACTAAATGGTTGAAAAGGATGGTTCCCGATTATCCAGAGAGGAAGGTTGCACTTATTATGATATGTTAAAAATCCACCCTTTTGCAACATAAAAGTGGATGCCATCATTCCTGTGCGTAGCCCAATGGGGATGAAGAGGCTACCTCCATTTCTCTGTCGGGCACCTGACAAAGACATAGACAAAAGCCAAAGTCCAGGTATTGCTTGCAGAGACCTGAAAATCCCACCAAAAGAGAAGATAAGGAAGAGAATGAGTGAACTATAATCTACTCTGGTAAATATAAACACAAAAAAAGAAAAAGGAAATATTTCATTATAATGACACATCTCACTTCAAAGTAGGAAGAGAACTATATAAAAGAGGAGAAAGTTTAGGAAAGAATGCTCTGAGTCTGACCAACAAGTACATAAATAGTGAAGATATTTAAATCAGGCTATACCCTTAGTTGCGGATTTTTGGGGTGGGAAAGCATGATTTTATATAGTAATGTTAGTTTCATGTATTTTATCTTACATAAACTTGCATAATATCAATAACTAATTAATTACCATTCCTTTTCTCTTGGTAGAAACTTGCTTTAGGTTATTTAGTTAGTTATGTGTATAGAAGACTTGTAGTGTTAGGAAATCTAACATGATATTCAAAGCTTATAGTACATTTTCGTGAATTGCCTATTGCCTATTCTGGTAGGCATTGCCTATTACGGTAGGCATTTGTGGAGGGAGGTGCAATTTATATATCTGTTGGACAACTATATTTAAACCAAGTGGGTTTTAAGATGAAATTTAACATGTAGAAGTTCCAATAAGGTGTAATAGTAGATTAGATGGAGGGTAGCCCAAGCACTATGAGACACATGGAGACTGAGAAAAACTATAGGTAAAACTTAAGCCAAGACAGCAATTCCATTATGTTTTGTGCACTCAAGGGTAGTGTCAAATGAATTTATGAGTGCATCAAGTGTAATAAGCAAATTAAGCGTTTTGAGTGAGCCTTGTTATGGAAAATGTCCCTCTTAAAGTGTGGGTTATGCGCCTAACTTAACCCTATAAAACCGACTTGTAAGGAGAGGGTTATCCCCTCATTTATATACATTATTTTGGCCATATCACTAGTTGATGTGGGACTAAACCACCACCCTCAAGATTGCACTTCAAGCAATCCGCAAGCCACAAAGAAGCCACAACTAAGTCGGGCTAAGGGGTGTCTGCAATTAAGGCAGCTTTTCCAACATCCCTATTTTAGATACCTAGTGCAGTCATGAAGAGTCACATAACTTCAATTTATTATATGAAGAATCACATCATTCCAACTTTTCTGTAGTCAGCAGTACTGTTTAGCACAAATTGGTTTTCATAAAAGTGTATGAACCTTTTATAACAAATTAGGCAGAGTTACTGTGTGGCTGGGAATGAATCAGGCCATACCTATTTACAAGGTGTAATTTGTTAATACAATAAACAAAAGTTTTGATTCCAGAAAAGAAGACAAACCTCTGCAAGAAAGAAAATGCCAGCCCTGAAATAATAATTCCCTGATGATATCCAAGATCAACTTCAATTTCCTGGGGCAACCATGACCTAAAAAGCAATTCTTCCACCACTGCAATAGCACTTGCCATCACAGTTCCTTGAACAACTACCAGACCCATATGTCCATACACTTTTAGCCAAGTTATGGCATCTAAAGAAGTTGGAATATGAGGCCAAGAGAAACTTGCACAACCAAGTAATGCATTCACAACATGGATTGAAAAAATGAAGATGACCCCACCAACCAAGCCTTTCAAGAACTCAAATAGCTGCAGCAAGGATCCAAAATTAGCTTGTTTTAAGAATCAAGTAGACAAGTAAAGCTAATGAATATATTCAATAAAAATTTCATATTCTCCTGAAGCTCTCCTCATCCTTTCCCAAACAAAAATTGGAGCAAAAAGAATGTCCCAAGGGGAAACTAGAGCATTAAATCCAACCAAGACAAGCAACACATAGCAAGATTTATAATCACTTGCATACTCAGTAAATTGTAAAGTAAATGATAGTACAGATTCGGGAAAAATTAAGAAAGCTAAAATTACCATTTAGAGTAGGGAAGAATGTCTTTTACTAGTCTCCTATACATTATGTTCCTCTACATTGTTACCTGTTCTTTTGCAATTCAAAGTATAATGTAAATGTTGTGCATTAACAATAAATCTCACCTAAATTAGTGCAGATAAGGAATCATTATCTTAGTTTACTTATTAAACACAAACCACAGGAATTGATGGGCTCCCTGTATGTCTTTTAAACAATATAAAAAAAAAAAGCTAAAAAGCAAATACTATGATTCAAAAACAAAATAGCCCATGTTGTGTAAATGATTTTTAATGCTCTAGCACGCCCTTTATTCAAATGACCAGTGGCCTCGAGGCAATAGGGGTCAATTTCTTTTCCATTGGAGAACAAAACTTTAACACTGATGTATGATAAAAGGCTTAAGATTACACTGTAGTGCTAAACATATAGAGGAAGGAATTGACACTTAAAACAGAACTCAAACCCAGCCAAAAGAAGATAAATCCTTTTGGTTAACAGCCATCAAATCCTTTTATATAGAATAAGAGATCATAATTGAAAACAAATTTTAGCTTAGTTGTTTAAGGTAACTTAGCCACACACGATTAAGAAATAAGAGAAAAAGTTCCAACACAGCAACACTACATATCATGAACACCATCCATTATAGTAATATATGGTAACATGTAATTAAACTTCGCCCTCTGTATTGCAAAAAGATACTGTGTCAAATAGCCACTAAAACTAAAAGCAGCAGTTGCCTATAGGCCTTAGTTAGAACCATTTTCATATCACTGCCAATTGCTACATTCTAACATGTAGTTATTCCAAACATAACAAGTGTTTCCTCCACTCCCCTCTCCTCAAAGCAAATTATAGCACATTTTCATTGTCATTTCCAACATCTTAGTAGATATTATCTATGATAATGAATTAATGCTACATGTGATCAATTTTAACACAGATATTTCAAAAAAAAAAAGGAAAGAAAAGAAAAGATAAAAACATGAGTAACAACTTCAAATAAATATCTGGATAATCTCCAATATATTCTACTGAAATTACTCCTAGACTTATCCATTAGTTTTTATCTCAAACATTTACCTTTTGTGGTGATGTCAAGTCCAGCCCATACTGTTGAAATGCATTTTCGTATCCACGGATTCTTTCCCCCCATAACATAACAAGTATTACTATAGCAGTGTACAGGCCAACAATGCAAGCAAACTCAGCTATTACGGAAGAAGTTTTTGTTGTCCAGCTCTGAACAATTGTTGGAAGTAATGGAATGGCAACAGGAGACCATAGAACAAGGGTCATGCCAACAAACCCAAAAATCCTAGAAGAGAAAAAAAAGTTAAGTTTGAGAGATATATAAAAAGATATAAATTCACACTCTCTTGGCCATTAAGCATATAGATAGTAAGTACTTATGGGAAAAAAAAATAAGAAGGAAAAATGAAAAAGTTTCTCCAAAAGCTAAAATTAGCTTATGTAGAAGCTATCTCATATTAACTTCTCTAAAAACTGATTTTTAACTTAAACATAAGCTAATTTTAGCTTATGGAGAAGCTTTTTCATTTTTCCTTCTTGTTTTTCCTATTAGTGCTTCTGGAGAAGTTTATCCAAACACTCCCGACTATTAAGAGCCTATATATATAGATGCCTTGCATAACCTATGCACTACATTCTACTGAATAAGAAACCATTCTCATTCTCTAAATTCTATCTTTTCTCTAAATCTACCCCTATAAATTCAACAGGTTATGATATTTTGTTTCTAAATAAGTGCAGCTTCTATTTTCAACCAGTAATTCCAAAAATGGAAAGGCTAGAACTATTAGCACTACAGGGTAACATAGAATGAAGTGAACATTTCCAGTTCAAATTACCTCTGAAACAAAGGGCGTTCAGCAATACGTAAGAATGAGAGAAGCCTGTCCGTCAAACTCATTGCACCACGTATACCACCCCATAGCAAAGCAATCTTTCCAACTAGCCTCAACAAGCCACCTCTATGTCCTAAATCAGCAAGCATTGCGACCAGTCTGTTCATGGAGGGAAGTCATGTCAAATCATTAGAGAAAAAGAAAACCAATGGAGTGCTTGCATGTTGGCAAAATGTGTGTTCTGACCTTTCTTGATCCACTTCACCATCTTCTTTAGTAGGTACAACTGGACCAGCAACTGACATGGCTTTCTCAGCAAGGCTTGTGACTATGTTATTCTGGTTCTTCTCAGAGACCTCCTCCTGAAGTCGTTCTGGCTCTTTTTTATGGCAATTATTCATTTTCAGAGATGTGGATGAGCTTTCAGCGGTTTCATTTTCTTGTTGGGGATCCTGGAACAGAACAATTTTAAGTTTAAAACTCAGACACCTCTGCTTACATGCAACTGGCAGTTTAATTTTAAAGTAGTAAACTGTTATTCATCCCATTCCCATCTGAAGAGATTGAGCTAATACCTTCTGTTGCATGAATAAAGCAGAAGCCCCAAGAGCAGCTGTAACAGCGCCAACCATGACAGTATTTTTGCTAGTATCTTTTGATGCACTTTCTATTCTCTCTGTCTGAATAGGATGATCCAAACTAGTTTTCTCGTCAGGTACTTGATCTATCTCTGTGACACCTTCATTGCCATAATTCTTCGTGCTAGGTTTTTCCTCATCATCATGGATCAGAGATCTTCTGTGATCATCTTGAAGTGTAGTTACATTAAAATATTTCCTCAAGGAAGCTAAGATGGACCCAGCAAGAACACCAACAGGAACCACTTTTCTCAGGCAGTCTGTTTGCTGAATGGAGGAAGAAATTACATTAATGACATGCTCCCCTTCAAGAGTACCTACCTTTTCTATAGCCCCCTCAACATTACGACCTTGAATTTCAGTATATAGTTGTTGCACCTTGCTTTCTTCAGTATATAGTTGTTGCACCTTGCTTTCTTCAGTATATAGTTGTTGCACCTTGCTATGTACAACAGCTTTTGAAATTGCATTTGCCACATGTTCCATATCTTCAGCAAGCTTTGACTTCATTTCTATCATTTCTGAAGCATTCAGCTTGCGACTAACTTCCATCTTCAAAGAATGTAACACACTCTGTTTCACAAATTGCATCAATTCATCTGACCTGTCATCACTGGTGTCAGTCATTCTGTTTTCTGTGTCTGTTGTAATGAACTCTTTGACAGGTTCTTGTTGCTTTTCAGCATCTAATATTACATATGGTGGTTCAATATATTTCTCTGCATTAGAAGATTTTGCAGAGGAGGGAGCCTTCATCTTGGGCCCAGCCTCTTCACTAGTTTCAGTATGAGAAGAAGCAATTTCCATGTTTTGTGGTTGTTCAAAAAGTTTCCATTGACCTTCTTCTGGGAAATAGTCAAGCAATAATGCAGTTGTTGTGCCTAAATCAAGTGGTTTGATAGGAATCTTTGAAACAAGATATTTATGGAAATTTTCATTGTAAGGAGAGCCCCCGTACGAACCACCAGCTATGAACTCTGGCATCCTATCCATGTGTCTGTGTCCATCCCATTTACCAATGAGAAATCTTTTGTCAATCAGTTGAGTATTTGTATTATTTTCCTTCTGAACTAGGTGATCATTAGAGTTACAACTTTGAGCATTGAATATACGGTTCCCATTAATTTCACTAAGACTTTGAGATGGTTGTTCCTCTGTATGACAAGAACCATTATTCAAGTGCATATCATTGTGGTGATCATCTACTGAAGGATCAGCAGATGTGTTGGAATCCTTTGTTTGCCTATTAGTTTTTTGTTTTTCTTCTATCTTCTGTTCAACATCTTTTCCATCCTCGACTTCTTCATTCTCCGAGCTCTGCTCAAGCTGAGATATCATATTTTCTATCACACCAAAAACACTATTAACAGCCACTTGGGTGGAATCATCCATCCCTGCCAAGGCATCCAATGCTTGAGAAACACTGAAGGCAGGGGCATTAGAAGCCAAATTGTTAGAGTGGGTCTGGTGTGAAACATGCTGCATATTCTTATTATCTTTTTTCTCACTATCATTACCTTCCCTTTCTATTGTTTGGTGCTCAGAGGACATAGAAGGCGAAGAGGGTTCTTCTTTTGCATCAGTTGAAGTATTTTTACTATGATCGCTAGAGAAATCCTGACTTTTCTGCTCGTCCTTCAGGATAGTGTTTTCCTCCTTTGGGTCTGCTTGAGCTATTCCACTGTTTTGGCTTTTCTGCTCACCCACAGCTGCTGATTCAAAGCCACCTGCTCCATCAGGAAGCCCAGGAGTGTATGGTTTAGAGCCTGTTTCCAATCCATTCTTAATATGATCAATATCAGGAACAGATTTTCCTTTTGATTCCTCATTTGTGTCATTATTATCATTAGACTCGTCTGTTTCCTTCCTTAAAGAACCAGAAGAACTAACTTCATCATTTGATTCTTGAGACTGGGCTAAATTTGTAGAATTTGGTGATTTCTCTATGGGAATAACTTCTGTTTCTGTTCCTTCAGCAAGCTTGCCAATGCTACCTGGAGCATCATCAGAGCCATCTATAGGACTACTAGTCTTTTTCATCTGATTCACAGAGGGCTGATCTTCAACCATAACTTCTGCACCAGATACTCTGAATTTTTCTTGGTTCTTCTGCCCTGATACGGATTCAGGAGCCTGAGAAATATTAAGAATCCTATCTACCTTCAACTTAGAGCCCCTTGCATGCAAAATTCCAGTCACTGCATCTGTTAACTTTCCACGGACATCTTCTGGAACAGCATCCTCTAAAGCTTTCATGAGTGTCTCTCCTTGACCCACAGCAGTTAACACCTGGAAATTTGTTACAATTGTCACCGTAATTACAAGATTCTAAAACTAAGCAAAAATCTAGATAAACCATTTCAGATGTTACATAACTAACAATAGAATAAAGAAAATCAAGTGACTGCATGCCAAAGATTGAGGGATAAATAAAGACTAAAGACAACTTGTTTGCAGTAAATAAGAATGTAATTCTTTTACATACTCTTAACAACATGAAACACACACAGGGTTCACAAAAATTGAGAAGCCAACAACTTATAATAAAAGATGAGAACTTATTATAGTTGACACCCCACAATAAAAGAAAAGAAAATTCTCTTAGTAGCAGCAGCTACATGATTTAAAGTAACTAGGTAGAGTGAAATTATAAATATTTCATTTTAAAAATGTATTTCTTGATAAATCGACACAATTAAAGAAGATTCCTGGCAAATCCCCCCTCCCCCCCACCCCTCCCTTTCCGCAAATATTCACTAGGAATATAAAAAAAGAACATGAAGGATCATAAGTAAAATCTGAATGATATAAATCTTTAATAAGATTAAAAGAAAAATTCCAACCAGAGGATGGATGTTCAAAAATCTATTGCAATCCATTTTAGCAAATAAATATACACAAAAACATGCTAGTCCTGTAGTCCTCAACCCCACCCCACCACCCCTGTGGCCGACATGTTGTTGAGGGCAAACCAATAAGTTCTCCCTCTTCGTTGTTCTTTTAGCACAAAAGATAATAAAACTAATAGAAGAAAGAACAAGAAACAAGACCTCCAAACCTAAAAATGACACCTAGCAACAAGACTTTGTGCTCTACCTTGTTCTTCCTCTCTTCTGTTAGAGTACCAGGCATGGTAATATCTAGCATATTTATTACCACTTGTGCTGTCTGTAGAACTTGACCATGTTCACTATCTGCCGAGACAACATTCTCCTCTTCAATTAAATCTGCATCACTGGATCTAGTCTGCTGTAATGGGCCATCTTTTACCTGTAAATTCATATCATCCTGCTCAAAGTTCCGTTTTAGACCTTGTTGGGAATTAAATTGGAGACCAGTGTTATTCTCATTTTCTTCAAGCAAATCTTTAGTGGGATCGGCAGAGTATCCATTAAATGCATCTGACCGAGTAAGATCCAACAGTGTGCCAACTTTAGCATCCTTATTTGACCTTACTTCTTCGACAACAACTAATCCTTTAGAAGGATTTATGCTAACATCTATATCTGTCAGAAGAGGATGACGGCCCTTCAAGAGTCCCAGCTCCACTGCTGTGAGCCACTGCACATATAACATGTCAAATTATCACTTGCAAGAATAGACTTGAAAACCTCACATTCAACAAAGGTAAAAAATAAATTAATTATGATAAGGCAAATTTTTACCTCACATATCAAGGAAACTAATAAACCTAGCTATATAGGTTTTGCAGGGAAGCTATGTACCCATAGATCGAGATTAAAAAGATGTGAAGCAAATTCTCATCAATAAAAAATTATAGAATTTAACATCATGATATCTTTTAGGGTTTTTCAATTGTTTAAGTGTTTTACTAATTTGAGTAATCAATATTTTCAAAACTAAACCAATCATTGAATAGGTAAAAAAATCTTACAAATTTTACTTCCAGTCATTTGTCCATTAATTGTCAGTTAACTAGTGCAAAAGTTGTGGGTAAAATTGGCCAAAAAGTGAAAATCTAGGGATAAAGTTTTTCAGAAAGTAAAAAAGTTGGGGGCAAACTTCGCTGAAAAGTAAAAAAAATTGGAGGTAAAAAGTGCAATATTTTCAGCATGTCACATCAAATCTTCATTAGTAAATTAAGAGACAAACTACGGAAGGTAAAATTCGCAAGTTTCTTAAAAGTAAGGGATAAAATGTTTCAAACTAATTTGTTGGGGTAAAATTCGCCAAAAACGGAAAAGTTGGAGGTAAAAAGTGCATTTAAGCCCTCCTCTAATTTATACTACTTATTCTGTTAGGTAGTTGCCCACCCTTGTAAAATCAGCCATTCAGTTATTATTCATATTTGTATCATTTCCCCACTTACCCTTTGCTTATCCCTCCTGACATAGACCCTTTTAATCAAGGTCTGCTATCAATACTCCTCTGCATCCCCAAAGCATGCACCTTGTTGTCAAGGTGAAATTGAGGAAAAGTATGCAGCATTTTATTGGCTAACTACCAAGAATGCTATAATGCTGCCAACTAACCAATGATCCTGGCAGGGAGAGTTCAAGAACTTGCTTACCTCAGTAGTTTAGTTTTCCAACCAAACTCCTATATTTCCATGGATCAGATATGACCAAACAAAGGTGACTAGTTGGAGTTCTGAATTTTTTGTTCTAGGAAACTCCGTAACAAAATAGTTACTGAACAGGTCACGGGAGATGGTACTGCTCTAATATTATGTTGAAAGACAGAAAGGAGAGCCATAAAGCTGCTGAATCCGTGTGTCTGAACTACACAATGGAGTCTATATAGACTGATTGCAATAAATACAAATAATTATAGCAGATCTCATTTCTATCTACATGGTATGATATGCCTGTAAATTAGATTCTAATAAATCATATTCTAATCAGATTATATATGCCTATAATTACATATATCCTAATTAAATAAGGAAACAAATCATAAAATATAAAAGAAGAATAAATCCTAAAAGATCATCTAAGATACTCTCAAATATTCTTAGATATAAAAATGGTATCATCAAATATTTCTCATTTTCTAACACGTCTAACTGGCCAGTCCAGTCTAATTTTTAGAACCTATAAATAGAATAAATATGGTCCAAGGGAAGACTTTGGACTAGAATTGCCAAGTTGAACAGTCACACAAATAAGACATACTCATCATAACTAGATAGAGAGAAATTGTTACCTCAATTGTTAGAAGCTGACACCATGATAAAGCAGACATGTGGGTATCAGTACCACTTGAAGGCAAACAAGAACATAGGAGCAGACTTGTGAATGGATTTTCTGCAATCAGGTTGCGTGGAACTGAGAATACGGGAACCATCCCATTATCACTCTGATAAAATATACAACTTATAAGACTTTTTTGCATTTGCATGCTTGCATAAAGGAATCAATACTTAGCAAACAACAAACAATATGAAAATGGCATAGTTTAATAAAAAATGGACTTATATAAACATTTATCCATGTTAAATAATTAAAACATGTCATGGAGTGATATTTATAGATTATTTATGATTTCTTAAGCACTGTCAGAAAAGAGAGAGGGAGAGGAGAGTCGCAGAAGCAAGGTTGTCACCATATATATATAAGTCAAATTGCTCATATTTGCACTGATTTGTTTTTATTTAGTTTGCATAGCCGTACATCTCTGTATATTATCAGAGAAACAAGTCTAACCTTTAATATTGAATAATAATACAATAAGAGACAATAGAATCATTCAGTCAAAATTGTATCTATTGGGAAAAACCAAGTTTCATATTGGCTAGAGATAGAGTCAAGATAGAATATATAGGTGGTAGGCAATTCTCACCCGATGAGCTAGCTTTTGGGGTTGAGTTAGGCCCAAACCCACATTCTAAGATATTATTAGAGTCTATCCTAGATCCATCAACGAGCCACCCACCATATTATCCATGCACCAAGCCTGGGTGTGAGGGACTGTATTGGGAAAAATCAAGTCCTACATTGACTAGAGAATAAGACAAAGATAGAATATATAAGTGGGGGGCAACCTCACCCACCCCATGAGCTAGCTTTTGGGTTTGAGTTTGGCCCTAACCCACATTCTAAGAGTATCTTATCCAGATCTTAATCTTCTCTCTGCTGCAAGAAGTCCAAGTGGAATGTGCACGGAATCGCTTGTGTTCTTTCTTTGTCTGTGATCTCCCTTGTCTAGGTTCTTTCTAGTTTATACTTTCTATATGTTTTATGGGTGTTATCTGATCTGAGCAATTTGTTGCACTATGGTGGAAAGAAAACACATGTATCTTGTAGAATTTTTTCATTCCTTTGAAATGGCTGGTAGTATCTGAATTTTGGGTTAAATAACTAGGAAGTGTTACACAACCGGGAAATTTCATTTGCAATTGTTTGTCACTGGAAAGGAATTATGGCGGCATACGGAGATTACAATGTTCCAGCTCCAAATGCTACAAAAATCTGCTTGATAGAAAGTCAAAGATGCTAGGGTGATGTCTTGGATTATTGGGTTGTCTAATAATCAACATGTTTTTAATTTATACCTATATAAAACAGCAAAAACAATGTGGGAATGTTTGAAAAAGGTTTATAATCAAATGAATTCAACTATAGGATTTCAATTGGAGGGTAACATTTACACTTAGGGAAGCATGTCTATTCCATAATATTTTCTTGTTTTAAAAATTTATGGGCAGAATTTTCCTCTATTGTTTGTGTTAACGATCTAGAAGTATTCTCTTTTGAAGTTTTGTCTGTTAATGAGGTTAGCAAATGTGATAAGTTTTTTATGAAGCTGCTACCAGATTTTGATATTCGTTTTAATTTGATGAGTTGTCATCTTCCTCCTACTTTGGATGTGTGCATTGGTGAGATGTTTCATGAAGATCATTGTCTTCTTACCCAAGCCACTACTGAACAGGAAAAGTTGATAACATCACCTACGACTTTTTAGGCTCAAAAAGTAATATGAGTAAGAGCAGTGTTTATTAGCAAAAATTATGGTGACATTGTTACAAATTGTACCAAGAAATTCTGGAAGCCAGGACATATCTTAAAAGTTCAATTTACCCCCAAAGTCATCAGACTATTGTTTCCAAGCCACTATTATGGGCAAATTCTTCTACTGATCAGATTACAGCTAAGACCTCAACTACTTTTGCAGTCAACAACAATGCTGAACCAATAGTTTTTATTACGAATGGTGCAACAGATGACTATTTTCATCCTTCTTAACTTTGGTACTTCAAGGTAATAGAAAATTCTCATCTAAATCTTGGCTTATTGGATCTGCAGCATTAGATCATGTGATTAGCTCAGTAAATTTGTCAAAAATTTATGTCCATACCATGATTCAGAAGTCAGCACATGTCCAGATTGCTAATGGAAACCCTACCAATTACTTCTGTTGAAGATATTATTCCAATTTCCAAAATTATGGACTCTGTGAGAATCTTCTTTCAGTTGAACAATTAGTAGACAACAATTGTAATATACATCTTTCTTGTGATAATTGTTGCGTTGTATGGAGGATAAGGTGTCGAGTATAGTGATTGCAAGGGAACTAAAGTCATCCAACCAGAAATCATCCTAAGTATGACTTTTAAAGTAATTATTATAAAAATAAAAAAACTTACCGTACTTAGTAGTATGTGATTGAATGACAATGTAAAAAAAAAATTACACTATCAGTGTATTCTAATTAAATTGTATTTCTATTCCAAATCTTGGTGCTTCAACTTGTTCTACTATTGTCAAGAAAAATGAAATGTGGAATAAAAGGTTTGGACTTCCCAATTTTTTCCATTTTTTTTCTCATTCTAAAGTCTAAACTCTGTATATCGATCTATCCATTGAACAAAAAATACAATCAAAGGCAATGAAGCCGAATCAAGAATGTATCAATGCTTATAATATATTTCTCTTGCTAACCATAGTGCCCTAAGGATTACAACAAGAAGAAGTCACAAGGAACAAGCAACTAGGAGAACTAAATAGGAAATACACCTAAAGTGATTTGCAAAGCCATTTTTGTCATCCATTTTAGTACAGATACAAGGAAGTTGTAATTGTTTCACTATCTTACCAGTCATGAAGCATTAAAATACGATTGCAGACAATTCTGCAGCATGTTATGGATAATCAGGAGTATACTAATTCCTCCCAAAACAATACATCACTTAATAAATTAAAATTTAGCAAAATGCACAGGATGTGATTAATCAAATGGGGATTTACGTGAGAAAGTGGCATGTGTACCTGTATAAAGAGAACAGGGATTTTAACATCCCTAATCATATTTCTTGTGCTGGATTTTGAATAAAAATCTTCTATAGCCCCAAACCCATAAGATACCATAGATATTGCTTCTTCAAAATCACGTACAGATTTTGCCAACAGAGCTTTTTCCACATCAAAACCTTTGGTTTTGCCTTGGAATAGTGCCTACAGAATTAGTGTCTAGCTAAGTCATAATTGCAGGCGTTAGGAGATATTTGAAGTATAACAAATAAAATATGTATGTCCACAAAAACAGATTGCACGGGACATCTTGAAGCAGGCTAGTTGAAAAGGGGAACAGGTAGGTGAAGATTGAAAGCAATTAGTCTACCTTATTGGTTTGTAGAATATCTATCAGTCCATCAGTGAGTTTCTGATCAGTAACAATGTGGTAAGGAGAGGACCTTGTAGCTTCATCTAAATCAAAAGGATTGTCTATACATGTGACAGCTGTCAATGGTGTTCTTTCCCCAACCTCTGCAAGGTACTTTGTCAGCATGTTTGCACCATATCCCCATCCAACACCCATCAAGGTTGTCCATGGTCTTGCATTGTTGATGTACATTATAGCTATGCAGATATCGTCGCTGTCAGCAGCAGTAAATAACCTACAGAAAATGAAGTAGTTGAGAAGTCCTTACCATTATCTTATCTTTGCCACAAGTCTGTAAAGAGAAAAAGGCACTCCTAATCCATTTTAAGAAACAACCAAATTCCCAATACCAGGATTGGAGAAAGGAGAGAAAGAGGAAGAAGGCAGAGAAGTAGATAATCCTTTGGTTGGTTGGCTGGATGAGAATGGAAGATGAAAATGAAGAGTAGCAGTTCCCCTGTCCCAAAGAGTAAGACCCTATGAAGGATTTAGCTTCTCTAAAGTGAGGGTAGACTTTATTAAAGGATAGAGAGAGTATAATTGTTGATTAGCAAATCAACTGTTACGATTGCGATTAAAAAGCATACTTATGTATAACAAACTGTGTAGTGGTTAAAATCCCAACCAGCTATAAACTTTCTTCACTTTAGGAGAGCTAAATCCAATCATGAACTGTCCAATGTGAAAATAAGATATGTTTTCAGAGAAATGCTAGAAACATATTGCTACTTAATAGTACAGTCTTTTGAACACACTCTGTGCTACTGATTGAAATTTATTGAAAATCACAAAATTAGTGAGCGTCTCTTCATATTTAATGAGTCCTACTTATGATTTTGCGGTTTCTCATAAATTTTAAATATAATAAGAGAGTATGGTAGAGTAGAGAGGGTGTTGCTAATGCTATCACTCCTCTTGTATTCCACTACAGTGATTCCTAAAAGAACTAGCATACCATTAAGCACAAAAATTGACTAGAATGAAATTATATTCTAGCTGGTGCCTGGCCTAACAATAATACTTTGTTTTGAAAGAAAGAATTAAAAAGTTACCGGGGAGTGGTGAGAGGCGAAGCAGCGCATCCTCTGGGATTCATGACAACAGGGAAGAACCCCCTACTGAGAGCTTCGACCACAAACAACCTCACATTGGGGTCCATGCTCCCTTGCGGCGTGCCGGGAACGAGCAAGAGAGTAGTGTCCAATCCACGTTCCTCTTCCAACTGCAAGTTATCAGGCCAATCCAAAGAAACAACACCTCCATCAGCAGCACTCACACACACCCTCTGATAACTGAGCTCCTCCAATTCCCTCTCCCTCCCACTCCGCACCTCAATCCTCCCTCCTCTCACGTAGTGCCTCTCCTCCCTCACCAGCCTCTCGCCCTCCAACGATATAGAAGGGCACCGCAGCAGCACGAACCGGTTAAAAGGCGTCGGACTCGCGAACAGGATCCACTCTCCGATGTCGGAGAGGGTAGAATCGGAATCATTGGAGCGCGAGGAGAAGAAGAGAGCGACGCCGGAAGCGAAACCGAGAGCGGGAGTAATGAAATTGAGTGAGTTGACGGAAGGGAACTGAGTTATTAAGCTGTGGAAGAGATTCTCGAAAGGAACTGCGGGTGAAGGAGGCGGTGGGAGAGAGTTATTGATTTTGAGCCTACGGCGACAGAACGCGCGGGGTCGAAATCGAAAGGGATTCGCGGCGGGTGCAAAGGAAGTTAGCGCCAGCACCAACATGGTTACAACTGATTCGAGAATTTTGCATTAATTAACTGATGATTGATGATTAGATGCAATCATCGAATCACGTAACCTATGGCTCCGGTCAACGGCGCCGCAACCAAGGAGCCTTCAACGGTCCAAATTTTCTTGTCCCGTCGACGGGACATGCTGCTATCGTGCCACGCGTCCACTACTTCCTGTGCCTATCAGTTGCTATCGCCTAGATTGCTCCATTTTTTTTTTGTTCAATGACTACCTCTTTGTTGATGTCATCTCAATTGGATTGAAGTGTGAAATCAAATTCTACTTCAATATAATAATAATAAAATATTTATATATAAACTATCACCGACGTTTTTTTAATCAACCGCCATTCGCGCGCGCATTCGATAACGTCGTGTGCGAACTCTCCAAGACTCTAGAAAGGTCATCACTTATAATGTGGCATGAGTATGATTAACAAGCAATTATCTTCTTTAAATATGTGGTTAGAGTTTGATTTTTAAATTTATGTGTATATAAGAGTATTTATTATGAGAGGTCAGCTTTTAAATAAATTTGTGTATCTATAGAAGAAAAAAAATATTACTTCATGCCATATATTAACTAATAGAACCACAGAAGAAGAACATCCAACAAGATGAGGTGTGAAGGATGACTGAATGAGTGTCTTTATAGAATATTTTTAAGAAGAAGAAAAAGGAAGAAGATGAGTAATGTCTTCCAAAACATTGGAGGGGATAACCGGATAAGACTTAAGAGAGGTGAGTACAAAGATTTAACTGTATTTTTAGAAAATAAAATAAAAAAGAGGTATGAGAAATTAAAAAACAAAAATCTAAAGTAAAGCCCAAAAAGAAGGTGCCAAAAGAATAAGCCTTTTTAAAAAGGCAATTTTTATTTAAACCTCCCTTAGTTATTAAACACATCCTTTCCTTTTTTATCATCTAAAACATCCTTTTATGTAAAAATTCTCTATCTCTACATCCTTTTATTTTTAAAATTCCTCCTACTTTTCTCCCCTTTCCTTCTCCACTCTATCAAAGATATTAAAACTTTATTTTATTATCTACTATTGCAATCAAATTGTTCCCCAAATTGTTAAATCAAGTTATAAACGAGCCATGGTGCATTTGCGTTTTTTTATCCTCATGTAAATTCCTTTATGAAGCCAAATACAACCATTTTGGAACTCATTATTGCAAAACTCACCCCTAAACTTTGCATTGGCATTGGAAAAAGCATTCATCGTCTAGGCTGACACCCACTTTTCCCAAACCCATCATCTAGGGTGATATGTTTAGATAGGGCATTACTATTGGAACTATCCATTTTTGCTAATAGCACTATCCATGCGAGGTGTTTTTTACCTATATTCCAAAATTGTTCCCCGAAAAACTGCTTAACGAAAATATGTTTCTGCTGTGAAATTGGTAGTTACACAACGGAAGCATGCTTTCGCTGTGATTTTTTTAGGCTACCCCCATTTTTTCAATGAAAATACATTTTCGTTAAGTAACTATCAATGTACAACAAAAAATGTTTTCGTTGTTATATTTTTATATACACTTTACAAAATGAAAACATGTTTCCATTTTGTAAATTTTTTGAAAATATAAAATAATAACATAAACATGTTTCCGTTGTGTATCAAATTTGACACACAACAGAATCATGATTTTATTGTGTTAACACAACGGAATCATGATTTTGTTGTGTAAAAAAATAAAACTATCATGTTGGATGGTCTGAAAGACATGAGAGAGAAGAGATAGAGAAGTGATGAAGAAATGAGAGAGGAAGGGAGAAGGGTTGGGGTGTAGGAAAAAGGAAGAATGATCAAATTATTATAGCTGGCAGTGTCAATAACAATTTAGTAGTGGGAATAGTTGTTCGGTAAGTAACAAAAAACTTATTAGCAATTGAAAGAATGTATGTAAAAGGCCCACTTCCATTTGCATCAACTTAACAATTTCTCCTCTTCACTTAGCTTCTCATTATTGTAGTGGAATTTTTAAGGAGTTAAGATGCATTCACTATTTTTTAAAATACACCTCTTGACTTTCGATCTACTTGCATTAATATTTGAAAATTTGAATTGATATTCACAACATGGATAACTAAAAAAAAAATAACTATGATATTTTGTTTTGTTTTAAAAAACTACGACTTGCTAATATATGAAAAATAGAAATTTACTTTTGTGAGTTTTAGCTTTTTTAATATATAATTTTCTTGACTATATTGTTATACTATGAATGAAAAAATGGGTTTCTTGGCTATATTATATACTATACACTTATATATAATCACCAACAAAGCCCATCTTACGGGTTTCTGATAGGTCAAGTAGTTATGCTAATCAATCAAATCATTTTGAATTCTGATTCATCTGAATTGATGGACTAATTAATCGCATGAAAGATATAATTAAGCTAAGCTAATTTAGCAGTGATCCATACGCTGATTCCTATTAATGTCTTAATCAAGCACATGCTCTGTTTCACTCATAATCAGGTATAAAAAACATATTTTGATATCCATATATTATCTTGTTTATCTAATGCGCATCCCTTGTCTTATTTCATAAATGCAATGTTTTGTACTGCAAAGTTGATACGGTAAAACTATTTTCAATTGAAAACAATTAAGAATATATATGGTAGAAGTTCCTCACAAACAAACAAACAAAGAAGGGTAGAAGCTAGAACGAGCATATCTAGATTGCTACGTTGATATGATCGTAGCACATGATGAGATATCGTGCGGCTCCAGTTGGAATCAAATATTGCATCACAATCGAAATTAAAATGGTAATCATATTGGTTTTGACCAAATCCTTTTCTTTCATTTTCAGCCTTATCCTGTTATCCAGTATATCTATCTGTAAATTAATATTAAGAACTAAACTGGCTAAAGTTAGAAGTCAAAGAATATGTATATATATATATATAGGGAAGGAATCACGAGTAACTCTTCTAGAGTTACTTTTTATTTTTATCATTTACTTTTTTTTAATTTAATGATTAAAATTAATTGTTATTCCATAAGTGAAGATGATATCTATATTTTGACTCACATTGTTTATGTGCCAGTTAGTTGTACTATGAAGTAAAATGTTTAATATGTGAATTAAGAAATATTTTAAGTAGTTATTTTTACATTTATCATTAATTTAAAATGCAAAACAAACTACAATATATACAATTTAGCATTAATTTCTATTTGTCCTGGTACATCGTATAAACATGGTACATGCAGTTGCATGGAGACGTACAGTAGCTATTGGCCTATTTGCAAAAAATATAATGCTATTGGCCCATTTGCAAACAATATAATGTTGCTTTATATCTTCACTTTGATACGTTTTTCCCCTAAAAAATACTGAATGGAAACATTAATTAAAGAAAAAAAATTGCTTTCTTGCCGCAAAGAGGCGCGCAGCAGATTTGACAACCACTTCCCCACAAAAAAAGAAGAAAAAAAAACAAATCATACAAGTATATCTTATCATATTATCTTTGTGATATAGTTCAAAAGTAGGCAAGTTATTTTAAAGAGTGAAGTAAATAATCTCATTCTTAATACTAGTATGTAATAACAACCTCCCCGTAATTAGCAACGCTGTGTACTTTTAACTAATTAAATGCGTAGTCTACAAGTCTTAATAACCGAGGTAAAAAAGTATATAAGAAATATGAGGATTTTTCATTATTAAGCCAGTTAATAATTAAGCAATGTCTATGACTCATTATTAAAATAATAATGAGAAATCCAAATAAACAAATTTCTCAGCGAACTGACATAAGTGTGTATAGTAGCTTAATTATTTATGTATAACTCATTATTCGACTCCTTACCATGTATGGAAGTACCATCTAATACTATTAACATCATATCGTTGAATTTAGCATAAAAGATTAATCTCTCATAACACGATGATCAATCAATATTTGAATTTCTATTGATGTGTCAAACCAAAAATCTATCGCCTCAAAAACCTAGCTTGATTATTGGGATGTTAATTAATAAAGCTAAATGTGAGCAACCAAGTCAGCATGTTGCAGCGATGCTGATTAATAACCAGCAGCATCAAGCACATGGGAAAGAGATTGCTAATCCAACAATGATTCCATACCTATGTATATGACAGCATCCAAAATTTTCAGTATATTATAAATATAGCCGCCTATAAAGCCCTGCTTAAAGGGTTCCCAATAAAGCTAAATGTATATATATATATACACACACACATATATATATCAGTTGGGGTGTTTTAGCGATGCTGATTTATCAACAATAACAATATTCAACAGCAACATCAAGCACATGGGAAAGAGACTGCTAATCCAACAATAAATCCCCGTTTCCGTTCAGATTTTAGTTTAAACTT
Organism: Glycine max; assembly: GCF_000004515.6. Classification (NCBI taxonomy): domain Eukaryota; kingdom Viridiplantae; phylum Streptophyta; class Magnoliopsida; order Fabales; family Fabaceae; genus Glycine; species Glycine max. Next base: position 3,441,472 of record NC_038253.2, read on the forward strand.
TAAACCATGCATGCACATGCTTCCCTCGCTTGGAATGATAAACCGTACTTTATATTCTTGGCTTGTCTTCTTTCTATTTTCTTCAGTCTAGTATTCGCTTATCTCTTTATACAAATACAATGTTTTTAATGTTCGCATCATTAAGGGCTAATCTTTTGAAAGAGAGCATAATATATACAAAATAGCTAAGTTGCTTGAAGTATTTAATAATTAAAAACTAGATTGCTATATCTCCGATTGGAGCATCAAATTGTAATACGTCCAAATTAATTGATTGGCTTCTCTTTACTGACTCTGATTCTGTCGAAAACCAATCCTAACCTCGTTGAGTTAAACTATATAATTATATTTAGATAATAATTATGTTTAGGTTTTTTGACACATAATTATGTGGAGTTTCAATAATGCATGACATGGGAGAATCTAGCTATAATATGTACATTCAAAAACTTCACTCAACGTGCGCATGATTTTCTTCTTCTTAGAGATGCCGGCTTATTTGTGACTTAGAACTTTGCGCCATACTTAGTTTTCTTTCTTTGGCAACATGCCGACATTACTCGAGAAAATGTTATTCATTAGTTATTTGTAATTTCCTTAATCAATCATCACTTGGAACTTAATCATACAAAATGACAAGATTATGTTCGGCGTCTCCGCGATTCATGATTTTATTATTATAATTATTATTATATAAAGACAATCAAATTATACTAGATGCTTTTTTTACAGCAATTATACTAGATGTTAAACTCCTTAAAATGATACTTTTAATAACTTTATAAAAATTAATTTTTATCCATCTAACTATACATTGAATCATGTCATACATATATATTATCTTGATGATATATTTTGTGTACAAAATTTTAGATAATTTAGATTTTTTTTCTATTTAATCTAATGGTAGAAAATTAATTAATTATATTTTAAAATCATAAAATATTGTAATGTAGTGTACATCAGTTAGGTTTTTAAGTGCATACGTCTCCGCAATGAACTTTCAACACCACGATTCGATTGATAGAATTTCAATAATTCTATAAAAAAAGTTAATAAAATTGTCATTCTTCCAGGTTTCATTTGATCTTATTACAAACATACAAGAATTTTTTAATAGAGTCACTTTAATTACTAAGATTTATTCTTATAACAACTTGATCCATAATTAATTAACTTGTATCATATGTGTGTCAGTGTGTGTGAACTTATATCACTTATATTAAATGTGTGTGTATCTTAATATATTTTATATATAATATAATGATATAACAACAATAACAATATAACACATTTAAGAGTAGCACATACGTTTGGCACCTGAAATCGCAAAAACAAATACCACTTGTATTGGACAAAGTCTGTTCACAAGATTATGTTTCTTTCAGAGTCATAAAACACCAGTTGCAAATTTGTACAAAATTCACATGGGAATGAACCATGAATATGGGCACCATAATTTCGTCGATCTTATATATATGATATATCTATGACAGTCAACCAAATGGAAGATCAATGGCGAGTCCATGTGTTGCTCACATGGTCCTGCCCCTCGAATGCCGTGTGTCTCTATCAAGCATTATAAAGAGTTATTTGTTTAACGGAAAACAAGAGTAAAATTCTATTTATTTATTATTTTGACAGAAGAGTATAAATTATTTTATGGAGTAAAAAATATATTTGGTAAAATATAAGAACTTTACCGCTTTTCGTTTCTCCCCAACATAAAAAGGTTTTGCAAAGTAATGCGTATTTACGATTACTGTTTTTATTCCAGCAAAATAAACTACTAATAGTTTAGGGTTGATTACATTGTTTAGGGTTCAAATCATTCCATGGTAATCCTTCTATAATCTCACCCCAATTCAACGCAAGTTCATCTACATGTATTGAAGTTTAAATTAACTAAAATAAACTAAGTCAAATTCTTCCTTAGCGTATAACCCTAGTGCTCTGTTTCAGTAGACTCACGATAATATTAATCCAAGCATAATTTCATAAATTTACAAAAACACGTGCATCAAGAAATTTATATGATACATTATTCCTAACGTAAGGGAATTAATCAAAACATGATTTTTTTTTTAAAAAAAAGCATAGCAATATAATAGAGAAGATGATGAATATCGAAGATATTTGTTGCATTGAATCTTCAAGAATCCTTTGTTAATGCTTGAATTTTTAATGGATAAGATAGAAAGCTAGGTTTTCGTGAATGGGAACCATCCTCTTCCATTGGGATCTCAGGATTTATAAATGCCCAAAAACATGATATCAATGTTCCCAACATTTATTGCAACGTTTTAGATTCTCCTGGTCAACAATTAATGTTAGGCTCAACATTTTAAGTGTTGGCCTTGAAATGACATGTATGACGATCTACATTTCAAGAGCCAGTCGTGCATTCCAAACGCTACGAGCTAGAGAGGTTGAACGCTACCATTAAAAATTCATAATTTGCAACATTTAGATAAACAAAAATTCAATGATTTTTCTTTGCCTTCTCTTCTGATTCTGCTATCAAAATCATGCACATAAAATCATCAGATATGAATTTATTAGTGGTAGAGGGGTTGAATGTCCTTCTTAAGTTGAGGAAGGGTTGGATCTCCATTTGCTCTATATTTGGAATGAGATGATGATGGAATAATCTAAATGTCCCAATGCTGATCAAGTGCGAAAGATATAAGATCCCTTGCTGCTAGGTAGATGTATAGAAGGCTTGAGGGATTCTCTCTAGGCCAACCATGTGAAGAAAGTCAACTTCAAATATTTAGGATAGAGGACCAAGAGTGAATTATGCTAATGCATATATCCATATTGATAAGCCAAAACTTTTAGCATATCCTTTAATTTGTTTTTTCTAGTTACAAATATGGAGGGTAATTAAGGAGACAACACAAAGCCTAAGTGGTTCTTTAATGGATCTTGATCTCTGCATGTAGTGTCTTAGTGTCTACAAACTTTGCGCAAGCTACATCAGACATTGCTCGATTGTAGAAGGTGTTGGTGGCTAGTGCTACTTTGCAGGCTATTCTTGCTCCTGTTGTAAATTAAATTGGTCAGTAAATAAATCTAATCAAAATTTGCCTTAGCCCATTCCAATACATATACCCTCTAGATCTCATTAACCCCCTCCATTTTATTTTTTAAAATGAAATTCTTGTCATTTTAATTTAGAAATAAATGGTTTCTATTTTTTGTACCATTTAATGTATGTAATTTCATGTAATAAGTATTTGTTTTTCTAATTTCCAGAACACTTTTTATTTAATTTTTAACTAGTTATTAGTAAGTAATAACCCGGTGATATAATGGGGTATATTTAAATTTAATTAAAATTAAGTTAAAATAAAAAATATTAAGATAAATTAATAAGGAAAAATAAGTAGCTAAGCTTGAGGGAAAGAAAGAGCATAATTAAGAAAAAGTAGAATTGAAAGTATAAATAGTTGTGATTTGAGACGAAGAAAAATAAATTTTAACATAAAAAAATTAAATTAATTTAAAATTGGAAGGAAAAAAGAGAGGAAATTCTTAATATAAAAGTGAAATTTAAAAATAGTTAACAATTTCATAATTTAAAAATTAAAAAAATATGTGTGTTAAATAATGATGAAACTATCTTTCAATAAAAAGTATATTTAATAGAAAATATGCCAACATTTAAAAATAAAAATCCATATTTATAATATAGTAATTGATGTTTATTATCTACATATATATGCCAGACACAATGATTTTTTTTTTCCAAATTTAGAATGCCTTAACACAACACAATACATTGTGTAGTGTTTTTATTTCCCTTTCATGTTGCAGTAAAAAAAATTTCCTTCATGTCCTTGACAATTCATGAAACTTTTCCAGTTGTACATAAATTCAATTCAAATCCAACCAACTTAATTTGGTTCTAACAAAAAAAAATATAATGCAAGTTTTGTTTAAGAGAAAAGTCAATTAATGCTGGTTAGTTTGGATATTCAAATTAAATTAGATTGTAAAAAGCACGACTCGAGCACGGAGCATTTGTCTCACACCCTATTTATTTATTCGCAAGATTACGGAATTGAAATTTTTTATCACACATTTATTACGAGGTATTAAAATAATTATCGATGGGTATATTATATTTATGAAAAAGCTATTATTGCATATTCAATCAATATTTATTTCCTAAGCATGAGGCTGGAAAAGTTTATTCCCATTTCACGAAAAATCATTTTCGTGAGTTAAAATGCAGATGCACCTTTCCTATTATACCCCACTATACTCTCATTTACGTTAACAAAACACTTTTTTTAAAAATATATCAAAGAATAACATTTTCATGTTATAATCTCAAAAATAAATAATCCTTAAAACAAACGTCTACTAATTATTGATGATCCACTCTCAATCTTAATGAAATTATGTCCTTTGATCTTTTAATTTTACAATTAAATAATTCATATACTTTTTTTAACGGTCATTCAATTATTAACCCTGATATATTGTAAATTTATTTATTTTTATAATAATTATTTTAAAATATATATTAACGATAATTTTTCATTGGCTTGATAATGTAATTTTTATTATTATTGATAGACATGAAATTAAACTAATTTTTTTTTTATTTTTTAATAATATATATTTAAATATATGTGTGATATTTTTTTATACTTTTTATAAGTACTTTCTTTTAAAATATAAAAAAAATGAAATTTTACACTAATCCAGGAACTTAATCCAGTTTGACCTAAAAAAGTAACTTAATCTAATTTAACTTGAGTTAATTTAATTAATTTTAAAATAATTTAATTAAATAAAGTTTGTGAATTATTATAAATTCTGTAATGAATGTTTTGATGTTTTGATTTTTAGAGATAAAAAAACAATTTCAGGTTTATGACTATTTTTATTATCAAACCCGATTTAACTTTAGTGGTCACTGATCAGTGCTAACAAACCCCTAGGTTTCTAAAACCAGACAGAAGCAGCCACAGGTTTAGAAATTTGTTAGTTCATCTCCATCAAGTATGTACGATAACATTATTAATTAGCATATAGTAGATATTGATAGTCCATATATAATATGGCATCGTACTTTAAAATATTTAAATAGCTTACCTGTTGAATATTTCGAATATAAATGCGCTTCCTTTTTCAACAGCAAAAAAGGTGCTTCCTTTGGTACTGTTGCTAAATTTAAATGGAGATGGTAGTTAGCACCGTTTGGTTGTTGGCAATTCTAAAGAGAGCAAGGTATATTGTCTTTGTCTTTGTCTTTGTTTTCCCAATTTATAAAACTAAAAAACCAAAAGAAGAAAAAAGAAGAGGAGGATGAAAACAAACAATATATGGTCTTACATACTTGAAATATTCCAGAGTGAAATCAAATTAATTAGAAACGCGAATATATAGTTGATTAGAAAAGATAATATAGGTTAATAGGTTGGAGAGTTTGGCAACATATTAGCACATGTGTGTCGCTTTCGGTGCCAAAAGAGAAACAATAAAAGGGATAGTAGACTATTTGTAGTTGGAAGTTCAGTGTGACTGATAATCAATAAAAGACAAGTTAAACGATGGACATGAACATCAAGGATTATTCCGAGAGGCTGAGAGAAACTTGGATCAAATTAATGGTTTACAAAATGTTGCATTTTATCCAATTACTCTTACACTTAAAAAATTTAATATAACTTTACAATGATTCAAATGCTTTTTTTTATAATTAACTTCATAATATAACATGATATGGGAAGGACCGAATTATTAATTTATAACTACTAATAAAGATGATTAGTGCAAACACAGACGCTGCCAATTTTTATTTTATGGAAAATACAACAACACTGAAGAAAAAAGAATATAAATATAGCTTGAGAGGGAAAAAAAACTAGAAATAAGGATCATGAGAGTTTTGAGGAATGATTAAATTATTTTATAGATAATGTGCATAAAAAATAAAGTGTCACATTTAAAGTAGTGAGCAATTATAATTGAATGAATATCTTGGCCAGAGAGTGCATAAAAGTGAGAGAAAGTGTCAAAATTGGTTAGATGAAAATGAAAATCATATAAAAGATTTTTCATTGTTTTTATTCTTTATTTGTACATGATTGCTCTTCTTTTTCTTTTAAACATGTAAAGATATTTTAGGATAAAATAGACAAATAAATGTGAAGATCAAGGAGCAGTTCCAATTATCTTATTGCTACTTTTATCTATTATTTTATAAATATATTGATTTAATCTTTATATTTGTTGAAGATTTAATTCAATTGATTGAATAAAGATGTTTGACTTAATGTAAAAGTCTAACATTTTCTTTTGATTATTAGGTTCGATAGATAAAATCTCTGTATTTGTTTAAATAATTTTATCCTTCAACAAATTCGGCAAATTATATATATATAAGTTACTTCTATTTAATCTACATCATCTTCTAATTTTTATTTTTGTTTTTATCATCGATTTAGTCTGAATAACGCTTTTCAAATTCAATATATTAATATATGCAGCCATCAGGGATGGTCTTTTACCTC
>NC_038253.2:3448101-3573880 GCF_000004515.6 Glycine max
GTTTATTATTTACTTTAGTTCTTCCTAGCTCTTTTTTTTCATTTCTTGTTCCGTTTATTTTATTTGTTGATTGATAGTGTGATTCTAATTAATATATATATATAATAATGATATGTTGATGGATTAAATAAAAAAAGTTGTAGTATTTGAAAAAATAAAGGATAAATAAAATAATAATGTAGAAAGTATTTAAAATAAAAAAAAATTGCGAAGACAAATTACAAGTTTTGAAAAATGTGAATAAAAAATCGTACTATTTTGAAAGAAATAATAATAATAATAAATGAGGGATCAAAAGAAGTTGATTTATTTCTGAGGGACTAAAACAAATATTATTTTATGGACTAAAAACATATTTAACTCTAAAGAAATAAATTAATTATAAATAAAAAAATTCATCTTTTATAACATGAAATAAACTTGTTGATAAAAATATCAAAAAAATAAAATACTAAGAGTATTAGAAAAAATATTTATTTGAACTAATGAACAAATGAGTAACTAACAAAGGAAGCGGATATTGCAACGCAATTAATGTTACTGTTCCAAATGTTGCCAGCTATGGTAGATTGTACCGGGTGGGATGGCTTTCCATCGAAAAAATCCACGTCTTTTAAATTAAATAAAAGTGAACAAACTAGTACACCCTCAAACGTAATTTTTTGCACTCTTTTAATTAAATATTTTTAATATTTCTGTAAATGTGTATTTCGTACTATTCTCGTAACTACAATTTTCCTATTTTTAGTTTCATGATTCCATCTATAAATTAAATTTTAATACTTTTTAAAATATATCGATAAGTAAAAATAATTTTATATCATAATTTAATTATTTTATTATAAGTCTAAAATATAATTTATTAATTATAAATTTCCATTATAATATGAATTATTTATTAAAAAAATATTCATTATAAAATTTAATTATATAAAATAAATATTAATCCACTTACTAACATACCTTTTTTTTTAAAGACTTACTAACATACTATTGCTATCATAAGTGCAAAACAAAAGGGAAAATAAAATACTTTTAGGTGAAACCCGAAATAATTTAGCTAGCTAGTTTTGTTCCGATTATAACCCGATTAAAACAATTGAAATAATAACATATCTCCTTAACTAATATACTTCATCCCATCACTCGCTTTCATTTCAATCTTTCTCAAGTCAACAAACTCAAACAAAGCATAAAGGAAATCAGCACATTCCATCTGTCAAAAAGCCAATTGTAATAAAGGAGTTACCTGCAGCTAGTATGTAAGTTGACTTACACTCTCTCCAATATATATATATATATATATATATTATCCGTTTTTTAAAAATAATGATTATAAATTTGTTTAAAATTTAATAATTACTATTTAGAAAAATTGTAAAATAAAACTTATTTTGTTTTTAACTACAATTATAAAAAAAATATGTTTTTAAATAAATTTTTAATTTTTTTAATCATATTAATCTTTTTTTCTTCTCAAGATCACAAAAAAGGTACTAATTAAGCATTTCATCTCAACAGCTTCAAACAAGGTTTCGAACTTTAAAAATTTAATGAATATATTTCTGTTCAACAAAGGCTTTCTATCTTTTTTTCCTTCTTCATGTTCTCTTTAATCCATTACTTGAGAAATATTTTAAGAATAAATAATGTAAGTACTGACATGTAAATAGTATTTACATATCGCAAATTCTCAAATGTGGTAAATTTGTAAACTTATAGTCCCTCTCAACTCAAATATAAATAAAATTAACTAATTTATGTGATAATTAAGAAAGTTAGTTAATATTATTAAATTTTATTCATTATATTTTAATTTATTTTTTTCTAAGGCATCTTTTATTAAAATTTGATGTCAAGAATAAGAAAGAGTGATTAGAAATAGAGTCTCAATTAATTAAGGAATGTTTTTGGAAGTATTATTAAATATGACAAAATAGTTAAAAAATTGATAATAAAAAATAATTTAAATTTATTTATATTAGAGAGTTCAAAGGGAGTACAATAATGTAATGAGTATAATTAAATGATATTAAATTTAATGAGTTATAAATTGAATCATATAAAGTATAATTTTTTGTTGGTTGTTATTCCCTGGTTCATATATATATATATAGAGAGATTCAATTATTTAATTTATTAAAATGAAAGAAACTGATTAATTTAGTTGATAACAATTAATTTATCTTAAAATTTTAATTTTTTTTAATTATTTTTGTCACTAATACTTCTCTTTCTTTTAATGGTTTGTCAATACATTATTTTTTAATTAAAAATATTTAGAATCTAATAATAATTAATAAAAAAATTTATAAATTATATCTTATAAAAAAATAAACATTATTTCAACCTTAAATCTTATAACAAAAACAGAGAGAGTAATTGTTAGTGTAAAAACTTTATTAGTGTGTAGAAATTAAACTCATATCTAGTGATGGAGCCCAAAATCTAGCTCAAAGGGGGCCAAGAAAAATAATTAAATAAACAAATAAAATTTTATGTATAAAAATAAAATAAAAATTAATATTATAATTTAATATTTTTATATAATTATGAAACATAGACTTATTTTTTAAAATGTACCAATTATACATTTCCTCTAGCATCTTTAATTTATCGTGACCTTAATTTATTGTGAAGTTTATTACAAATGAAACACTTAATCATTTCACATATAAATGAATGGATTCATTAGCCTATTAATATTAACGATTTAAGTCAATCTTATAAGTAAAGAAAATCTTAAATTACGAGTAAAGTTATTAAATATAGCCATCATTCATTTATATGCATATTTTCATAATAAAATTTAAATTTATGACATTATTTATTAAAATTAATTAACTTTATTATTTTTATTGAAATCGATGATTAATTAATTTTTTTATATATATAATAGAGTACATGAGAAAAAATTGATATATAAAATAACTCATAGAATTGTCATAATTGTGTAAGATATTGTCACGCGAATGAAATTAGTTTATAACTCAGTATATTGAGATATGTGATCTTTGTAGGAAAAAAAAAATTAATATACAAACTAGTTTTAGATTAGAAAATAAAACTATACATTAACATTATAAAATAATTACATTTACATGTGAACTCAACATCGCGAATATTTCAATAACATTTGTATTTTTGTTCTTCTCTCACTTTGTATATTACTTTAATATTGATAATTTTTCTTTATCTCTCTTTTAATTACTTTTGACTTCAATTTTGCAGCAAATGAAGATTAGTTTGTAAAAGGTTCATATAACATACAAAAACTAATTAAATAAGTTTTTACCGGCAATTAAGATATGTTTTCACCTGCTTACTATAATTGCCAATAATATTTTTACATACTAACATTATGATGGAAAAAATTAGTTGAAGAACTAACAAATAACTAAAAGTTAAAAAAATAGTTTATTAAATTATAAGTGTTAAATAAAATTAACTGTTAGAATAGTTAAAAAAATATAAAATCATAAAAAAATAATAAAATTATAATTTATTTAAAAATAACAAAAAAATAATAAATATATTGAAGATAAAAATGAAACAAAATATAAAATATAAAAAATTAAAAATTAAAGTTTAGAAAAAACATTACTTCAAATAATATTTTTAATGTTTAAAAAAATATTAAAAACTACTTAAAAAAAACTTATTTTACCGAATAATTAAATAAAATTTTCAATTAATAAAAAAATTAAAAACTAACTTAAATCTCTTGTAGAAACAAAATCTAACTAACCATAAATTATTTTCTAGTAAATATTCTAAGGATCTTATATATCTCGTTAAAAAAAACATAATAATTACTACCAAAAATAATTTTGATTTATTCATATTAACGACAACGCTAATGCATGGGTGACTAACTGACGGTAGAACACTCCACTTCTCCTAAATGCCAATGCCATGGAAGACTTAATGACTTCTTTTAACTTTGACCGGGCACATGCATCTTGGATAACACTGACATTGTAGCGTGATAATTAAAGTTTATTTGTATAACTTTTTATACAGTGATAAAATTTATTTGTATATAATCTTAATACATGACAGATAAAATAAATAAATTAGAAAACAAAATAATGCTATAAAAGTATTACAAAAATATTATGTAAATATTAACAAATTATTGATTCGAGTAATAGTAAATTCGATATTTTTAAGCGGGATGTAAAAAACTGACCAAAAAAATATTATTCAAATAATATAATTCTTATAATGTTTAAATTAAAGGTGCAAAACTAGTAAAAAAAGTTGTAAAACTTTACCTATATATTAAATGACAGATACACTGATATATATATATATATATATATATATATATATATATATATATATATATATATATATATATATAATTGAGAGATATCTGAATATCTCGAAAAAAAAATTCCATTTTCTTGAGGAGAATGAATGGAAAGAAGAGAGATAAAAAAAAATATCACTGAAAAAAGTGAAAATTAAAAGAGATAGTTTAAATAACATATAATCCATACAATTTGAAGTTTTCACATCAAAATTTTTACATATATTAAACAATTATTTTTATGTTTTTCCACTTTTTTTTCTCCCGAGATATATACATGTCAAAAACTTACAACTTGTTTGGTAAGAGAGAAATTGGAGGGAAGAGAAAGGATGAAGTTGGGTTGGATTGCTTGATAAGAGAAAAAAAGAGTAAAAATAATTTAAAAAAAATAATGTGATTGAATTTGAGTGTATTATTTCTTCTTATCTATTTTTAGGCATCTTTCTATCGCTATCTCTTCTCTTCAGTCAAACACTTTTTAATCTTCATTTTATTTTTCACTTATTTAGCCATTTCTATTCATCTTTAATATTTTTATCCATCCAACTTTCATTTTACTTACTTGTCAGGAAGCCCTTTAATATTCTAAAAGACACAAACGCATCAGAAAAATACAGAAGAAGAAGTAAGTGAAAATGAAAGAACTTGGTGTTGTTGTGATCCTTGTGAAGCCAATGTTGAGAGCCAAAATTAAGACCCATCGATCCTTTCCTTTTGACCCTTATCTTATATCCTTATACACACAGGAGAATTTTTCTCTAAATATTAAAGCTGGGTCCCACACCAATGGACCCCTTCTTCTATTGCATTTTTTCTCTGACCATTTTACCCCTTCCCCACCCCTTTATATACGTGCCTTCCTCGTTCCTTCCCTCTCCCACATGCACTCTCTTTCTCTCTGTTCTTCGTTCATTTTCAAGTTTGATATTTGACATCATCATGGCAAGAGGTGGAAAACTAATGAAGCTAAAATCAGTGCTGAAGAAATGGAACTCATTCGGCAATGGCAGCAAGCATAGCCGCCACCACAGCAGCAGCGCCGTCGCCGATGACGAGTCCTCCTCCAGATCAGACCTCCACGCCGTCTACGTCGGCAAGTCCCGCCGCCTCTATCGCGTCTCCTCCGACGTTGTCGACCACCCCGTCTTCCGGGAACTCGTCGAGAGATCCCGCGATTCTGACCAACAACAAAACGAAGACACTACTACGATCAATGTCGTCGCATGCGAGGTTGTCCTTTTCGAACACTTGCTCTGGATGCTCGATAACGCCGACCCACAACCCGAGTCACTCAACGAACTCGTCGACTTCTACGGTTGCTAATGCTAGCTACTATCTATCCCATACCTTCCACGTGTCCCTATCATCCCACATTATTAAAAAAAACACGTATATTATATTATACCACTTCCGATTAATTTTTATAAGAAACAAGTAATTGCAGTGTATTTTACACAAAAACTTGTTTATTATAAATAGAATTGGAGATATATTATTGTTCTTATATTTATACCTGTAATACTTGCGTTTATTTGTGACTGTAATTTAATTAGTTGTAATAACTAACTTTCATCCATAAATGTTGTCAATAGTTATAATTTAGTAATTAAGTTGAATTAGTAAATATTTGTTGTATGGATTAGATTTTACGATGGTGAGGATTGATGTTGAGTTGGTTGAAGGGGTTGGATTGAGTTGATGGAGCGTTGGAAACTCTCCATTCTCCAATCAATGTAATGAAATTGAAAGGATCGAAATTGTACGCAATGTATCGTGGAACTTGTTCAATTAATTCTTCAATGAAAGGGAAAATGTCTTGTTTTACCTCCGAATTAACGAATGTGTTTGTCGATGAGCCGTGTTTTTTTTCCAGATAAATGTTTAGTGCTGGTGTGTCAGAGTAGAATGTGACTGGGATGACACCAAAACTTTTTTTGTCCAAGAATCATCATATGTCGCATTGAAAGCTTCAATTTTGGAAGTTCTTTATCAGATTCCCGAAGTGGGTGTTTGGTTATAACAAAAGAGGATTATTGGAATTGCTTACAAATTGGTCGAGAGGGACTTATTTTGCTAATTAAAGAAAATGGAAGCTGACATGGTGACTACTCTCCTACTTGCTACCCTTCCCTCCATTAACTAAGAAGATGCCATGAGACTCTAGATTCTGATTGATATTAGTCCCTCACGGGCTTCACTTGTAGTGTATGATGCTACACTTTAATTTTCCTTGCTATTTATTTTCACTTGTGGAAACAGGATCAACCTGCAGTTTCGATCAAATCTAACGATGTAAACTTCTTTATATATTTTATAATTTAATGTATGTGTAACATTTAGTTTCAATCATTATGTTGAAAATTCAACTGCAGAAAACCTGATCCGTTCACTAGTTACATCATCTACAGTTATCTGGGACAAGGTAACATGCGTTGTGCACAAAGTACAAACAGTGCCAACAAGTATTTATGAGAAATGATATTTATATACCTTCATTTTTTAAATTTTAATACAAGAGGGAGATAAAAATTTATTATCAGTATAATTTAATGATTTATGCTAGTTTATATTTGCATTCAATTCTATTTCTCTATTTGACCATGAAAGTCTATTCGGTAGAGTAAAAAAAATAAAATGAGATAAAATTTTTGAATTAAAACAGAATGTAAAAATATGTATTTCATTTCATTTGATGTTCATTTTGTTTTTCTGTTTTCCATTTTCTTTTAATTCAAACGAATGGAACTTGAGTGACCGAATAATTATCCCACAATTAAAAAAAAAATACAACTTTTCACAACTCAACCTAGTCTCTTATTGATCAATTCTGCTAGCATATCCATACATAGTCAGAATTAAAATGTAAAGTTTCCTTGTTAAAAAAAAATGCATGAATATTCCTGGAGATACTAGTTATTAGAGAATTACTGCCGCCTCTAGGTAGGTCCACCGGACTACCATTAATTAAAATGTTACCCAAGTGTTCATATGAGACACGAGTGACTTTGCCCTTGCGTCATCATTTTCTATTTGACATTGAAGAACTACGTCCCCCCTCTTGCTGAAAAATCTGAAATTAGCATTAATTACTAGCCACTACACCAAAGCATTCATGGGTTGGTCAAGGAAATTAATTTCTGTATCTTGGTTGTTGGCTGGGGTAGAGAACATGCTGATTTATCTAAGCCACATATATATAATAATCCCAAAAAACATATTATGAATAAAATAAGTATATAGCAAACCTGCAACCAGAGGTTGTTGCAGAAAAAAAGTTCATATTCTGGGACAGCAGTGAAGTCAACTGCTTTTAAGGATTCAGACACACCAGAATGCAAAGCTTCTGCATTGAAAAAAGTTGATGAACTTATTATAAAAATAAAGGAGCGTCTCAAATGTTGTTAAATGTTTGTAAGGAAGAGATATAGTTAGTGTCTGCCAGAGATACGCATACTTCTGAATACTAATGATTGGGTAGTTAGAGATGCCTTTTGTTTGGTTTTGTTCAATACGCTCACACGCTCCCTGTAGGAAATTGCTAATGCTGACCATTAAGTGGATGACACAAAAAAAAAAGAGCTTTTTTGTTAACCTGATTGAGGACTTTAAATTGAACATTAAGTGGATGACACGAAATCAATTAAGTCGTTTGGTGCACGCATGAGTGTCTGTATGTGAAACGCGTTGCCAAGCTGCCATTGCCACCCCATAAAAGACGATGTTGAATTACTTCCGCACCACAACAATATTGGTATAGTGTTTGGGGAAATAAAATCTTTTTAATGGGAATAAATAGAATGTGAGTATAATTATTACCAAGAAGAATGCTAGAAAGAGACTCTGGCTAGCATTTCTCACTCATAAATTTTAAGGAATTAAGATAACAATATAAAATGTATTTAGATTTACATCACAAATCCTCATCCATAAAATTATCATGTCAAAATGCATATAGAAGCAACTAATAGTTGCTTAAATGACATTCTTCTAAGTTGTATGCATCGAAATCTCAAATCCTAACACACAAATAATTGGTAAAGCAGTCGATCCGTTCCGATTCATCGATGAAGAGTAGGTTAAAAAAAAAATCCCACCCCATTTAAAGGTGAGTTAACGGGTTGATATCCAAAAGATAAATTGATAGGTTGATGAGTTATAAAATGTCAGGTTGACCGGTTAAAATTTGCCATTTTTTCAAAATAGAAAATATCACTTCATTTTTTTGACATATTTATTTTATTTTATATGTATATGCATATTATTTCTTTTTTAATCATATTACAATTTAAATTTATTGAAATATATCTTAAATGTTGATGAATTAGGTGAGATAAGTTAAACAAATCAACTCAGTCCACCCAATATTAACATTTTAAATTAGCAGGACAAACATAAGACAAATTGGTGGGTTGAATCACCTAACTCATCCAGTTATTTTTGGCAAGTTAGACGGATTCAATTCTCTTTGTCATCCTTATATATATCAAGCTAACATTCTCTTACTTATTCATTTTAAAGAAAATCTCATTTTAAATAAATCTTTAATCATCATATGATCATGATTTAGAAAAACGAGAGGTCGTATTTGGAATTATATTTGAGTGAGACACTAGTTTGTGTTCCTCTTTAAATTGTGCTATATATTAATTTATTTTGTTTTATAATGATAACTTTTATTGGAATGTATATATATCGCTATACAACAATAGTTGGCATTTGGCATAGTCTTTGTTTGTCTGAAAGTGTAGGGTTTGAACTTTGCACTTTAGAACTTTGAACATGAAGGAGTTAACAGCCTGCCAGCTATGGTGTATCTTTTGTGTCTAGCAACTTTAGAATTAACCACTCACCATTAGAATACTCTAGAAGGAAAAGAAAAAAAAGGATAAGAATAAGAATACAAATAAAGACGAACATAAAACAAAGGGAAAAACAGAGTTGGAAGACAAGGGAAGAGGGGATGGAAGGAAATAGCTTAATTAATGGAACGAAGACATGTTTCCTTGAGTGGGGTCAAGTTGAACTCATGACATACAAAATAGTTTTTAATCAGGATAGAGATTATAAACAAAGTAATTACTTTCATTTACTTATGAGATGATGAAATGAGATGATTATTCTTTTTCATTCACCGTATTCGATTTTTTCACCTTTTTTAAAAAAAATTAGTAGGAATTTAATTCAGGTATTAAGAGTTTACAAAGACTCTTAAAGTGATTTTGGAATAAGAGAAATTTCTTACTTTAAATTTTATTAAATGTAATAAATCAATAATAACATGAAAAATAATTTTAATATGAAAAACATTAACAATCAAACAGCTTTTTTTTTTTTTAAAAAGTCTGCTAATGTAACACACTTCAGTCGTTCTAATGTAGTGATTGCCAGTTTATTTAAACTTTTCTATATATAAAAAACTTGAATCAAATACAATTTTATAAATTTTACGAATTGAAAATGGTTTTTCAATGAAGAAAACATTAAAGAATATTTTTAGACAAGTTAAAGTATATCATTTTGTTACATTGTTTTAGCTACTTCTTTAAGGGAAAGAAAAAGGAAGAGAAAGTATATTAATAAATATTTCTCTCTTATTTTATTACTTAAAAGTAAAGCAACACAAAAATAATGTGATAGAAGTGTTAGTGAAAAAGTTACTTTTTCTTTGTAGTTTATACAGTGGAAACAATATATAGTAGAATCATCCTATCTGCTGAAAGTTTAAGGAATGCAAGGTCATGCAATCCATTCTTTCAACTTTTATGAGCTAGTCATGATCATTGATCCATAAGGGGGACAACTCACATAATTTTGACGAAACCACTCGTGTCTTGACCAACGCTAGTGCTAGATCATTGGTGCTATTATACTTTCGTGAATCATGCGCGAAATAATGATTGGAAGGAACCACTACAAGTTAACTGAAAAAAGAGCATTGCTAAATGGTAAGGAAAATGTTAGGAATAAGGGAAGGATCCAAGTGTTTCAATTTTATTGGTTAATTCATAATTTAAAACAAAAAAGAAAGAAAGCATTCGACGGAAATCATGCGAAAGTAATGGTGTTAACAGTTGTCGAATTTTGTCTCGTATTATCTAACATTTTCTTCAGAAAATAGACCTGAAATGGAATGCAGTAAGGATACTTAAGAGGGAAATTGAAGTATAAAAAAAGAGTATGATATTTAATATATTGAAAACTTAAACATTTTACTTTTCATTTAATTAACATGAATCTAGTTCTAAATCTTCAACGGATGTCATAAAGAGTAATTGATAACATTTGTTCAAGTCAGTGATGTACGTACGTACGTACCAATGAGTGATTTATCTGAGTAGTGTTAGGCTCAAATTCCTTAAACAAGTGGGGAGACATTTGAATTCTGATCACCTATGTATACAGAGAAAGTTTTATTGAGAGAACCTATTTTTGAATGTCTTCAAATCTGTTGATAGAAATTAGTCTTGATAAACAATTGAATATAAAGATACTCTTGCAATCATATGTGAAAAAAAAGTTTGCCATATATATATTGTTACATTATTTTCTAACAAGTCAACAAATATCTTGTGCATTACAGAAATATTTTTGATTTAGATAAAGGTTTTAATGTAAATTAAAGGAATAATATTTAAAAGAAAACATAAATAATTCGGAAGCAAAATATATATATATATATATATATATATATATATATATATATATATATATATATATATATATATATATATATATAATTTACAACTCAGATTTAAGAGAAAAATGAAAAATAAAATTCAGAATATAAATAATTTGAATTTAATTTTCATGTGATGTCATTGATTATAAATATTTTTCATACTGTTAACTATTTAAAATAACTTTGCATACGATTTTAAAGAATAACTTTTATTAAATTCAATCATTTTACAACGCCATATAAATTTATGCTTGATTGAACAATAGTATAAAAGATTAATTTATTTTATTAGGATAGATAGATATACATCCCTTACATCACTTTTTTTTTAGGTAATAAAACAAGAGTCATTATCTCTCTTTCCTTTTTAGCTGTCAAGTATTGCGGCAAGAAAAGGTATAACAATGGTTAGCAAAAATCTTTTATCTTCAAATTATTTCCAAACAACCTCGCAAACCATGTAGAATGAAAACGGGTAACACCATATTGGGATGTGCCACTTATCACTATCTGTAGTTGATTGTGAAACCAGAATATTACGACTTAACCCTTCCAACGAGCGCCGTTAATTAATTTCATATAATAATATAATTCCCACAATCCTTGCATTGGTTGTTATGAAGGTACAAGTCTAGTTGATCTCAAACTCATACCTTCAAAACATCAACAAGTTTATGGAGGCCAATGTATCATCAACAAGTCTAGGTTACTATTGATGGAGGGTAATGTCATGCACCCCAAAAAGGTAGTATTAGTTTTCTTTCTCCATTATTCTACCGAAACCTTATATATATATAAAAACATTCACTAATTACCGGCTTATTCTTTTATATATATATTGGCAGACTAAGCATTGAATAAAGGTTATCACAGCATCATATGAATGGGTAATCTCTAATTGTCCATACAGCATCCTAAAGTCATGTTCACACCAATATGCCAACTTTCTATCTAGTGCAAACTCCAACTATATATGTTAGTTATAATAGCATTATTCTAACCAAACAACTACCCGATATATAGGTAGCATTTGGAATGTACTAGAATTGAGAAATGAGATTTCCTTCCACATTGCCAGCAAAAGTTTCTTTAATATAGTGATTTGTGAGGCATTACATTGCTTTTGCCAACTGAGCTGGTTAGCGTATGTTCAAATGAATCCTTATCCTATATTTTAGGTCGCAACATATTCCAAAATATGTGGTAGCTATGCTGATCTCTTAGTTGAAAAGCTTCATTAAAAGTTTGCAATTGAAACACAAACTACAGATAGATAACCAATCTTTTTGTCTTCTAGCCTCATACGAAGTAAAGGAGGGTATTTGCAAAAAAAAGAAGAAGTAAAGAATAACTATATGAAGGCTGGCCTTTGTTTTAAGTAATCAAGAAAGATCCCAAAAAATGTAAATTTGAAAATCACATTCGCATGTTGATTACAAATTTAGTGAAAATATTTTTAGGAATAATTAAGTCATAGGAATATGAAATACACATATTCTCGTTACTTCTTATTCTTATGCTAAGAGATGAGTACCTTGGATTCTCATAAAAATGGTAGTTATTGTCTACAAATAACTATTTATTCTCACTTCTTTCTTCACATTCCTTATTTTTGCCTTTATTTTTCTAAAAAAATTAACTAAAAAATATTTTATTTTCTAGGACTTCTAATGACAACTCAACATGTTCGTGAACCAATAACATTTAACATAAATGATAACGACCTGTGTTTTTTAACTAATTGATTTTTAATAAAAATTAATCATTGCTTATGACAAAAATTATTTCCTATAATACCATAATAAAAACAAAACTAAACATGTTCATGGACATAACATTCCTAAAAATATAATTCTCATAAATCCAATTTTATAAATCGAAGCAAATACCTTTTATGAAGTGAAGTTATATATGACAATTAATTGCCTTCTCTGGATATAAGTTATATTGATGATAACAAATTTTTTGTTGAAAACACAAAAACAGTTTTTGTTTATAGGAATGAAAAGACAATATATTGGTGGTAGGGTTGAGATAGAGACTTGTGAGAACCGAAAACGACGAAAATGGATCACGTATTATGAGAGATGGCCGCATTTTACGGGGTTTGGTGGAGATGCGCCCTACCAATCACAGGAAATTCAGTCACGGAGAAGAAGGAGGAGGGTATTAGTGTCTTTTCAGAGGCCTGTCCTCTGACAAGACTAGGCCACATGGGTAATGGGTCTGTGAATCGGATTTAGCCTCATTCTCATGGAGGGGCCTTTTCCCTCCTTTCGCACGAGTGATGAGCCCATGTTAGTGCAGAATTTTTGCCTCTAAATTTTTACGTACAAAACACCACACGCTACGCCTATATCTTATTCATACTAAGTGTCTACTACATGCATCAATTCTTGGCCACTCTTTTCATATTATTGAATAATGATGTATACACATCTTAAGAGAGAAGCAAATATAAATATCATAAATAATATATATATATATATCATATTATTCATATCAAATATTTCTTAATAAAATTAATTTTCATCAAAAAATTTGATTGATTAATTATTTTTAATGCATTTAAAAAGATCAAATTCAGTATTACTTGAACTAATGAATTATTAATATAAATAATATATATAATATAATAAGAAGAAAGATAAAAAAAGATATATCAAATGAGTGTTGTAAATATGATACTAATCGACGATTATATTATTTTGGGATGAATATCAATGGTAGGAAGATAAAAAAGAAAAGAAACATAGAAAAAAAAGTAATGGATATGATAAATGATGCGTGATATGAAAGAAAGAAAAAAAATGCAATGAAAAAAAAGTGAGCGTATATTCATAATAACTTTTTTATAATACATGTTTATATATATATATATATATATAATTATTTTTTGTTTACCTTTTTTCTTTTCTATAAAATATTGTATTTAATCAGTTTTTTAATAATACTTTATTTACTTTCTTATACAAAAGATTATTAATAAAAACCAGTAAACTCATGCAAGAAAGTGTTCAATTTTTTTATTTTCATGATATTGGTGAAAAATATCTATCAATTTTACATATAATTAATCTTTATTAGAGAACTAGAATAATCACTTTTTTTAATCACGTTTTTTTTGTCACAACGTTCGAATTCAAGATTTTATTTAAGAGTATCGGACTCAATATCACTTTTCATGTAAATTATTAATTAGTTAAGGAAAGCATATAATGAGTTGTGGCCGGTAACATTATTCTAAATTTAATTATGATGAAATTTGATTCCGTCAACACGTCTTATTATTTTCTTGATTCTCAATAATGAATTTATTTGCCATGACTCAAAAATTTGTTGAATGATCTTGACTCGTTATTAGGGACTGAGATTTTTTGGTTTGATCATGTTGGATCTTGTCCAATAGTTCGTTAAAAGGAAACTTTACCAGTCTCATAAACAGCGCTTCGTGAACCGATACTATCATTGCCTAAAATGAAAAAAATCTGTTGCAATGAAAACATATACTACATTAATCATTGATAAAAAAAAAGTGCTACATTAATTAATAGGTGGATTCAGCAGGAAGGCATAAAGCCGTAAGTCCTATCCTTCTCGATCACTCGACAAGACGCCAACATATGATATAGCATAATAATAATATAGTACATTCTTTTGCAATTTGGCCTTTTACAGCTAAAATAGAGTTCTTTGCATGTAACCTTGTGGATCAACTTCAATATTTGGATTAAGTAGTGATGATATTGAGTTTGAATATTTAAGTATATATACAATCAACTAATATGTTAAATATTTGGAATGCCACCCTACAAGAGAAGTAAAGGACTTTATAATCATGATTAATTAATTTGTGATAGACCAGACAAACATTGGAATTAAGAGTGCTGATTAATTACCAAGAATCTAGATCGTTGAAATGAATATTTTTATGTGTGGCTGCGGAGTAAAAGAATGAATTTACAAGACACATCAATATCATTTTGATGTATGCATGGGCTTGGAGTAAAAGGATGAGGTTATAAGCCTTTTAAAAAATGTATTGTGAGCTTTTATGTAATCATAGGACCTGAAGTAACCTTTCATCTTCAAATTCTTTTCTCTCTAAAACAACAACCCGTCTAACTCTTAAACAACTCATATATATATATATATATATATGAGAGAGAGAGAGAGAGAGAGAGACTACAAATCCTAGCTGTAGGGTACACTGGATTACCATTGTGTGGAAAAGACAGAAGCTAGAGAGGCATAATCAGCGGGCTTTAAAGGAAAATAAAACGAGAGGAAAATGATTTGTTCCTTTCATCTAACGACATTATATACTGACCACCTCAGAAAAAATCTAACATGATCTCATTCTAAAACGTTGTAGGCACTAAATTCCATAAGGCGTTCAAACCAATAGACAATTCCATGTGCAGCCTGAGATTCAAGTACATTTTCACCATCCAAAATCACGATATATATACATATAATGTTCTTTTATCTTTTGAAGTTATCATGTAGGAATTGAAGTGGGAAGATCGTGAAAATTAAAGGAGAAACGGTAGGACAAACTATAAGGAAGACAAGAAGAAAGCTGCCAAGAGAACATGTGTATTGTGGATCACGGGACCATACTGACCTGAATGTTGACGAGAATATTGCCGACCATGCATGCATAGTAACATTCTATCATAATATATATATTATCATAAATTTAAAATATAATTTATCGATAATGCTAATTATAATATAATTTATATATTTAAATGAATTTTTTTCACCCCTTTTACAGAATCATGACTATGTTGTGTACATTGTCTCTATTGTATTTTCGTGAAAAAAGATATATTTAGAAGAAGAAAAAAATTAAAACAACACGGGTAGGTTCCAATAGCATTTTGGTTGGGGTTAAAACAATGTCCTATACTAAGGCGTAAAAGTATGGGCCTCCCAAGTTTATAGCCCTTAACATTTCAGGCCAATTAATCTACATACTCCCATTTCAACGTCACCACTCACCACCACGTACTCTAATTTTTCTCTCTCTATATATACACAGACACTACTACACTAGCACAAGCTATAGTACAGAAGGGTTACAGCATAATAACATAAGATGATGGGTCACGTTGAAAGTGGAGCTACATTTTTTGTTGCACTTACACTCGCACTCCACCTTGTCTCAGCAGCAAACACCTCTTCTTCCTTGACGTTGGCGCTGTTAGAGTCGTGAGGGTTCGGAGGAACGGCGCGGGAGACTTCACGACGGTGACGGACGCCGTTAACAGCATTCCGTCAGGGAACAAGCGGCGAGTGGTGGTGTGGATCGGAATGGGCGAGTACCGCGAGAATGTCACCGTAGACAGGTCGAAGCCTTTCGTCACGTTTTATGGAGAAAGGAATGGGACCGACAACGACAACGACAGAGACATCATGCCCATCATAACGTACGATGCCACGGCGTTGCGGTATGGGACAGTGGACAGCGCCACCGTCGCTGTCGACGCCGACTACTTCGTGGCTGTCAATCTGGCATCGTATGTTAAATATAGAAAATATATTAAATAATATGAAAAAAATTAAATATTAGAAAATATATTAAATAAAATAACATAGGAAAATTTTAAATGAAACCATTTAAAAAATATAAAAATATAATAAATAAAAAATATTAAAAAATGTATAAAAATATATACAAAATATTAAATAAATGTAAAAAAATATTTATTAAATAATTAAATTAAAATTTACAATTTTTTAAAAACAATATATATGAAAAAAAAGTGGAAGTCATAATTTATGACTTCTAAAAAAACAAAAAAACCATTTTAAAGTGGTAAAAAAAAAGTCTTATCGTTAATAAATTTAAAAAATCAATTGGTCTTTGTAAAAATAAAAATCAAAAGATGACTGCCAAAAGTTATATTCCCTTTGTGATCCATGTCAATCATCATTATTTGTAACCGTTTATCCAACTCGTAACTACTTAACAAGAGATTTAACAAAAAAAATGCATTACTGTAATACTGTGAAAGAGAGGTTCTGACGGGTCCAAGTCCAACATTGGAGGAGTCATCTTCATTCTGAATAACCTTTCATTTGATTTTGCCGGGGTAATGCAATGTTCTTTCTTCTCTCTTTCTTATACACATTAATTACAAGAAACACCAATACAAGTAAAATGTGAAATACAATAGTAAATAGCAATGTATACATTATTTTTTTAAAAAAAGAAGCAATGTATACATTATACTTTCAATAGGGTTGTTCAATTTGGGATGATTTGGATAACATAAATTTAATTTCCAAATAAAAAAGCAATGAAACGGTTGAAAAGGGATTACCAACTTATCATTGACAACAGAAATTAATGTAGCATTTACGGGCACAAAAATCTATATAGGATGTTTTATTAACTTTGAGAAAGATGTTCAAATGTTCATTTATATTTTATAGTAATTAAGAAGAATGTCATTACAGTAAGTCAAGAATGAGAGTACTTATCTTATAATTGCACTGTGCCCAATCTTGCCTATCGCCTTAAAAAGGTTGCTGCAACTTATATCTTGGTCAGTGAAGCAAATTGCCTTATTCTTGTTCTTTACCTGATCTTGATTGATTTGTTTGTAGTTAAAAAGTTGTCTTCTGTACTTTGAAAGGAATGCAATACGACGAGTTTATTAATTGTTTAAACATTCTCACTAACATAATCATTGAAAGGAATGCATTCTTTAATAACATATCAGAGTTGTCTTCGGTACTTTAACATGTCAGTAATCCTATTCCAACCCCAATTTCTCTGTTAAAGCATTCGAGTTTCTGGCTAACCACAATATTTTACTGCTTAATTGCTATGTTAGTATCCAAGTCCCTGATATTAAGGAGACACCATCTGTTTTTTATGTAAATGTAAGAGACTAAGAAATCGATGTTTTTACGATGCAATTGTGCTTTTGTCTTTCATTTTACTTTGATTGATCGCATGGTATTATTAAATTTTCATTTGGAGTTTTGATAGAGAGCTATAATGTAGTTACCTTTATTAACATTTGGGGTTTCTGAAACAATTGTTTCTTGTGAACTAAGTGTCTGTAGTTAAAACAAGTCCTCCTTGATCTAAAATTTAAAGGGACATGATTTCTCCGCAATGTCTCAAACTAACTTATCGAATTTGTCTTATAAGGCAAGTCAGTTAGGAATACGAAGCTCTTTTACTGTCTTGAATTGCCTTTTTTTTTTTTTTTTTTTAAGTTAGTTATTGTGGTTATGTTTCCAGCCACTGGAACAAATCTTATCAAGCAGACTCAATGCTGCTAGCTTTATACGTGCCATCTATGTCAATTTTGGACCAATGGGTTCCTATGAGCTCAACTACGTAAGTAGTTTTTGCATTTGAAGTTCAACTACGAAAGTAGTTTTTGCATTTTCTCCATTTTCATCTGCCTAGTCTTTTTAGGTACACGAATGAAAAGCCTTGGTTGCTATGGACAATTTGATCAGTTCTCACAAGATTTTACCCCCTGTTAAGGCTTTTACAAATTCTTTTGCAGGTGAATTATTGAAAGCTGGAATAATATCTAACCCCGACAACAATGAAGTGATTTGGCGGATCACAACCAACTTGTCAAGCATAGTGTCCACTCTACCTGCAAACTGTAAAGCAATAGGTTAGAAATATTAAATGTGAAATTGTGAATTTAGGCTATCAAATTTGACTGGAATGTGAAATTGTGAATTTAGGCTGCACGCATGGAGCTGGTTCCCATTCCCAAGGGTCCATGAACTTCGGAGACTACATCAGAGCTGCTTCTGATGAACAGATTTATGTGTTTGTGGTGCGTAGCTAAGATTTGACTCTTTCCTTTCTATTTTCATTTGTTGTGTCTGTGTGTATAATATTTTTTAATGTGTTTGGTAAAGAGGTAAATGTCAAGTAAACTTTTAGTAATTTGTAAAGAAACTAACAACAGGTGTAAATAATATGCTTTAATCTTAAATTTGTTCAGGTTGGCCAGATTGACACTCAGAGTCAGTCATACATTGATGATTTTGTGAAAGGTATGACTTTATAATTATTTTACACCTTTGTCTCTTCCAACTTAGTCTCTAAAATTTACATATGCTTTTGGCTCTGTAGAACAACTTCAAAGTATTTTACACGATCTAATGTTTACTTTAATACATTTTCTTTGCAGTTTCTGATTATGATCTAGTTGCCAGTCAATGCTTGAGTAGGGTGATCTCAGCTATGGAGACAAAATGGGGCATTTCTTAATTCATATCATCCTGATTTTATTCCAAATGTAGCCCCTTGCATTTTTTTTGTGATGCATTTGGTTCAAAACTTCCATTTTAATTGGTCTGTAAGTAAAACTAGTTAATTATTAGTTCTGGAAATGCACGTTTGACACGTGCTCCATTATGTACAGTGATTTAGGAGACTAATGTGAATTGGTGTCTAGAGACTAGCATCTACATTTTCTATATATGTTTAAAGTTCAAAATTATTCAAACAACGCGATTGAATAAATGCGTATATGCGAATAAGTTTGTGTTTGTGTTTAAATGGCTTGGACGAGATTTCGAATCATTACAATAATATCCTCATAGAACAGAGTATATTGTGCATTTGCCTACTTTTTGTTAATTTCTCACAAAGGGTTTTAATTATTTGTTACTCAGTGTTTTATGCTAAAATACCATTTATGTTTAATTTCTAGGATAACCATTTCGGAAGAGAATTTGTCTTCCTTGAAGTTCTAAGTTTTCGGATATAATACGCATAAAAATTTAAGTTAATAAACGACAAGAAAAGAAAAAAAGAAAATGAAAAGAGTAAAATAAAATAAATTATCAGTGCATATACATCTTTATTGAAAACCTCGTCTCACAATTTGAAGTTTTAAAGGGCTGGGGTATCTTTCTAAATCTGAAGTGTAGTTCCGTTTTTCACGTTAAATCTGGGTGCCGCTATATTGGCAACTTGCAACCTGTATGAAGCTGTAATTTAAAATAAGTTTTTAGTGAGGGAAATTATAATTTTATTATTTAATATCATTATAAGATCCTGTAAAAAAAAACATATCTTTGTAAGATTCAATTTTTATCAAACTAATTATATCATTTTCTTATTAGAAGGAATTAAATCAAAGCTAATAAATGAAGAATATTTTTTTTTTTTTATATTTTATCACTTTCTAAAAATGAGGTGTTAAGTACGTATCTATAATCCATGTGCAAACAAGAGGAAGAGGGCTGAGAAACAAAGCCCAGACTTGAGTACAATTGGCAAAGACCAAAGAGAAGGAAGAAATCACCTCAAAAGATGGATTTTTAGCTACCCTATTGGCCTATTTTCCACAGAATGTGAAATCTCCTGCCATATTCATCCTGGACAATGCTTCTCTGAAAAAGGGTCTTGTTAGGAAGGTATTTTAATTTACTGGCTGTATTTACTAAAATCCAGAGCTGTCGTACATCAGGATGGACATGAGTAAGCTAGGTCCCAAGATCTCGCACGTACGACTGGGAGTATTCTTTGTTAAGAGGACAAGAGGAGGACTGACAAAATAAAGGACTCCAATACTCAAGTAAATACGTAAGTTAAGAGGAGAATATGAATGAAATGAGTGTGAAAAGAGTGATACGAAACCTCACAGGAATAGAGTGAAATGGGAGCTGCGAGTCGTGAGTCCTTATTTGTAGGGAGGTGTAAGGGCTGTTTGAGAGTTCAATTGCTAAGGGTATAATGCCCTTACTCCTGCACCAGAGCTGACTTGGAGGGCTGACACGTGTCTCGGAAGGCCAAATAGCTTGACACGTGTATTTTGTGGACCTTGGATAATACATTGGCTAATAATTATCATATTGTGAAGCTTTTACTTTGGTTTAGGCTTTTACTTTTGGTTTAGGCTGTCAGCTCTCATTGCTTAGCATGTGTCATTATTTATTTTTTTATTTATTTGTGCCTTTTTTATGATGGTTTAGAAATGGAAAATTTTAAACTCAGATGAGGATGCACAGTTTCTGCTAAAGCAAAAGAAGAATCTAAATGATTATCGGCCTGACATAATTCACGAGGTTGGTTGTTCGTATTATCTTCCAAACTTGCCTTTCAAGTGTTATATAACAAATTTTTAACTGTAGCGAACAGAGTAGATAAAGTAGAATATGGATAATTAGAAATGGTGTTTTGTTATCTCTTGATACACCGTACAGATTTGCATAAATAACTTTTAGAATCAGAATTAACTCTTTGACTTCTTCAGGCTCTGCGATGCATTCTAGATAGCCCTCTTAATAAAGCTGGCATGGTAGGGGCAATATATGTTAAAATTGATCAAGGAGGAATGTTTGAAGTCAAGCCTCATGTTCAATTACCTCAAACATGCAGTCGATTCTGTGGTGTCATAAGTAAAAATTTTTACAATATTCTTTCCTCTATTCCCAACTATTATGTTGTAGTTTGTGCAACTTCTTTATGCTTAATGAAACTTATTCTTGTGTTGTACCTTAGTGGACTTGCTTCAAAAATCTTTGGTGCGGGCCAAACATACGAATGAAGTTCTTCTTCATGTTGTTGAGGAACCTATAACGCATCATTTGCCTGTCAACTCTTACACAGTAGTTGGGTTATACTGTTTTAAACTCTTAAATATTTTTGGTATTATTTTTATTTTATCCTGTTGTGGGTTTTGAATCAATCATGGGATGCAGGTCTCTCCTCTACTTCAGAAAAGTCGGTTGACATAGAGGAATATGTCTCACTTTGGAGCAATGATTTGAGTCTTGTCTTTGTGGTATATTTTAATTTTACAACATGAGTTGATGTGGTATGTTGGTTTCAAACAGTACCCAGACAGCTTCTCATGTGTTTTCAGGTAGGCACAATGGTCAATGGGAAAGTAAAAGGGGACTATATGCATAATTATATTTCAGGTTTAATTGCTGAAAAAATTCTTTTTATTTTTGAATGTTAGAAACTAGTTTACTTTATTGTATTTTGTTTGAATATGCTGCTTGGAATAGAAATGAAAGAGAATTTTGGGATTTCATTTCAACGTTTATTCCAGTGTCAGTGAACAAAGATGGAGATGTATACTTGAGCTTGAATAATAGCTAATATAAATTTCAAGAAAGAGTCTAGGGTGGAACAAAGAGTGAAACATATACTGCTTATACTACTCTGTATTATGTAGTTTGAGTTTAATTTTTTCATGAGGATGTGGACGTATGGCCCTATATGAATATCAAGTTGAAGGAATAGCAAAATTGTGTCTCTTATTTGCTTTCTTCCTTTTTATGGCCATACATTTTTTATTTATTTAAATTCTTAAAAAATGATATTTATTTGTATTTTCTGTTTTGTTTGACAAAAGAGGGGTTGTAGGATATTCTTCAAATAGTACAATGTCTTGTCGACACTTACGACTCCTGCCTCTTGTAATATATATATATATATATAAAACAAGATTCTGGTAGAAGGGAATTGAGTGAATTACCATGGACCTTATTTGGTCTATGTTTTTACTTCATTTCAGGCCTAATTGAATTGGGAGAGGTTCCATTCAGTTGAATGAGGTGTTCAAATATTTCGTTAGTAGGGAAATGATTGCAGTGCATTTATCTGTAGCTGGGATTTGCCCAAGCATAAGTTGCATAAGTGCAGTATAGAAACTGGGTGAAGGTTGATAATGATTCTTGTAATTATTTTTGGGTGGTTATGTGAATTGGTATTTACAAACTGGGATATATGACTACCAATTTTGGTTCTGGTATCTTGGAGGATTCATTCTATATTTTATCTTTTCCTCACTGGTTTCTTAACAAGTGTCGGTCTTCTGTGACTGGTTACAGATGAAATACTATAGCTCATCCCTCTATTGAGAATACTAGACGTCTTTTTTATGTGAGCGGTTCTCTCATATATGGTATTTTGAAGAAATCACGGTTAGAGGACCATCTCTCTCGCTATTTGGGCACGAGAAGCAAGAATTATGAAAATTTAGAATCTGGTATATCAATTTGTGGGATTCAGCTGTATGCCGGTTTTCTTTGTGCAGATATCATACTCCTGTTGGAGTGTATCTAACTTTCTCCTATTTGTGTATTTGTTTTTTCATTTCACCTTTAGAGATATTCATGTAATTACATGTGGTGGGGCTGGGCTGGTGAGATGTTTTGGGATTACTGCATTGAAGCAGTAACAGAAACTCATTGTAATTAATTTTATTTTGCATTCATATATAATTTTTTATTTTACTTTTTTACTAGCATATCCAAGACTTATCATATCCTTAATTTCCAAAAATTGTCGTATTCTCATATCCGCACCCGTTTCAGATTACCTATCTAGGCTTTATAGAATGGAATTTAAGGTGGGGAAGAACTTAACATAATGTGATAAATCTTAATTAGAATCGTTTTCTTTTCGATGTTATTAACATGTTAATCCTTGAGTGGGTTGATCAATTTTGTGTTTTGTAATTCTCTAGTCTGCGTGATTTGTTTTTGGAAAAAGTTTTATATGAGCAACAAAAGGAAGGTACGGTAAAAACACAAATGACAGATTATAAGGATAAATAATGTTATATAAGTAATTTTACATTAAAAAAATGAGTGTATTTAACAAATAAGAGAATGTAAATAGTACATACTAAAATATTATTATATGATTATAAGGATAAAATTTGCTCTTTTCCTACTATAAGAATTGTTATGGGGGCGTCATCATGATCTCATGAGCATTGAGAACCGTAAGCCCATTAAAAGTAAAAGAAAAGCAAGAAAAACAATGTTTGTTCATTCATGGCCGAAAAACAAGGACACGATTCTTCAACATCATCAATAAATATATAAATTACGAATATAAAAATATTTAAAGATCAGATATTGTTAGCAATCACATTCATGTTGTCTCCCATCCATCATGTGCGCATATGATGAGAAAAGAGAATAACGGATGCTTTATTTTCAGGACATCAAGAGTACTTCAATTATTGCATACTAAATAATAAATAGGCATATGGTCTGAATGGAACTGGGACAGCTCAAAACGGGATTTGATTCAAGATTATGTTACAAAAGCACATGATGTTCATATGTTATTTTTATATTTTATTTTCCTTTTGAAAGAAGAAAAGAAATAGCTTCTGCTGTATGAAAATGTGTATACGAAAGTCTTCAGCATCTCATAATGAGGCCACATTAGAGGTGCATGAACAAAGCCTAAATCACGAGAATGATGGTTGAGAATCATACAATTGAAAATCAATTACTTCAAACCCAAAAATGAAACACACATTTTCGCATCCCTTAGTGGAAAATGGTACATTAAATGTCAAAAATTTTC
This sequence comes from Glycine max, assembly GCF_000004515.6. NCBI lineage: Eukaryota > Viridiplantae > Streptophyta > Magnoliopsida > Fabales > Fabaceae > Glycine > Glycine max. The sequence continues at coordinate 3,472,438 of NC_038253.2, forward strand.
TATTTGAATATGTTGGCAAAGTACATGTATTAGGAGAACATTGGATGAAAAGTACATAGATGTTTAACAACTGTTCTACAAGCAAATAAGGCATCAGAAATCTTTCTAAATGGGGTATTCTATCATTGTTCACGCAAGAAATCATAACAATGAAGATGGAAGCAAAGGAAACCTTCCTTACACTTGAAACCAGCACTATGATTGCACCTCTATAAAGATCAGACCAATTAGTTATTCTTCCACAGTTCCTGTGTTTCCAGCTGCAATTCCACCAAGAGTCTGAAAGTTAGTTAAAAAGGAAAGGGTTACTAATACCACATTGTGCATCATTTTTCACACATGTTTTGCAAAAAGAAAAATGGATAGAATGCCTTTGAATTAATGTGTGCCTTTTCTTGTCTTACCGTTCTTGTGTAGGAATGGTATATTCAAAATGGTGTAAAATTATTATTATTATTATTATTATTGGAAAAAGGTGAAAAGAACAAACAACAAAGACAAATATTCTTCCTCTCTTTTTCTCCCCCTATACCATGGTAAAGTGCTAATTCATTTATAATAAGTATGATAATGGTGAAAGCAAACAAAAATAATTTGGGTCAATTAAGATGCTAAATTAACATAAAACACAACAACAAGTTAGGGTGATCCAAATATTTCAAGCTCACAAAACCACACCTATACCTTTCTAAAATTATTTTCAAAAAAATTGCATTTCAAAAAGCTTTCTTGGCTAAATCTATATTATTGATGATGGTGAGACACTGGAACATTGAAATGCTAATTCAGCCTAATTGGAATTCATTTGCAAGAGACAGAGTACACAAAATGATATAAAGTAACATAATTAACTTACTGGAGCTGTCATCATGGTTCTCTATGCAATTCAAGAGGTATTTAAAGGTCTCAATTTCACATGGAATGGTGAGTCCACCACTCTGATCAAACCCAAATTCCTCTGCAGCTTTTTCCAGCAAAACCTTGAACAAAGGGTGGCTAAGGTAGGTTGTGGGAATGATAAACCTCCGAAGCTCAGGCCCAACATAGACGGCTAAGTACCCTTTGGGAACATCATGTGGTGGTTGAGGGCTGTAGCAACCATCCTCATCAGAGTCACAATACACAATATTTGTTAGCCTTTTGTTAATCATTGGTGATATGCCCCCATGATGACGAGTCACATCAGAATGATTGTTGGAATCTTTTGAGCCCAGAGTTACAGTTTGCCACTTCTGAAATATTTCCTTCAATCTCACAATCTGCTTAATTCCATGCAATTTGGAACCTCCAGCATCTTCCATTGATAAACTCAGCAAATCCAACACCCAAACTATGCAGTCCCTTCAGATGTTACACTAATTGAGAGAAATACATGAATCAGCAAGTCAAGTTTTAAATTCTTCAAAAGATGTCATGTTTTTTTCTTTATTATCTGGCTGCATAGAAGTATTTAAAATAAGAAAAGAAACAATAAAAAGATAGATTGAGATTTAACTATTTAAGATCAATCACCTATAAGCAGAAGGAAAACATTCATTGATAATCTCAAGCACATCCAATTGTGAAGGTATAGATTTTATTCATGTTCAATGAGCTTCTTATAGTTAAATGCATGCTTTCCTAATAAATATGTTCTTAATGGAAAATGAAGTTTAGCAATTGCCTAATAATTGAAGGCAGCAGTAATAATTGATGGAGAAGATCACTGAAGTGGCATTCGAAACATAAATAAAAGAAAATGAATGCAGAGATTGATACCTGATAGAGAAGAGAAGAGGTCATTAGCTGGAGATAAGAAATGATATGTGTGTTAGTTTTACAGAACCAAATTTGAAACTAATGTCTATAGTTAATAGTTAGTTGGGGCAAAAAACTATATCTATGGTTGGAAAAACTAAATCAGTAGTTGTGTTGGCAATTGGTGTTGTTGGGTTGTATATTTCTTTTTCTTTCCTTCTGTTCCCTTACGCGCCACTCTCGGGGTATCTGCTTTTTCAGTTTCCTTTGGCAAAACAAACAAATACGGCGCGTTAGATATGTGGATACACAAAAGCTACCATGGGGAAGCATACACTGGAATATCTATCTAAAAAGAAAAAAGAAAATTGATTGGTCTACACCATTTGGTGGGAGATTTGAGATTTTAACAAGTTTTGCAAAATTTTATAGTTGGGCTTTTGGGCTTCCAGTAATTGGGCTCGCCTTCACAAGTGCTGCCTTGTTAGGCTTCTCCTGCTAGAACTAATTTCTCAATTTGCAATTGCAATTTTTTTTTCTGGTGTGAAGATATCTTTTTTTTATATATATATAATATATCAATTTGTTTATTTTCCCTCTGCAATTTTAGGGTTTCTTAAACCCCTAAAATCACTATGCAAAATTCCAAAGTAGCTAGAGTCGGAGCTTCGATCGTTAAACACCTCTGCACAAGTACTTCTACTTATTAATATTCTCTACCTCCCATAGTTCATAGCATGAATTATATTGAACATATTCAACTATTTTTGTTTTCTTTTTCTTCTTTATTTGACAGGGAATTGTACATCCTTGTGTGGAGTAGGATATATTCGAAGCGCAAGATATCATTACAAGCAACCTCTGGTTAGTCTTTTTTTTCTTTCTTTCTTTCCTGCAATTGTATTCAATTTCTGTCAAGTTTGAAAATCTGGACCAGCTACATTTGTTTAGAATCGTTCTATTAAACTATTTATTGCTATTTCCACATTATATTGCTTTTTACGATCTCAATAGATAGAAACAAATATGTTTACTTGATGGATGGTTAGCATGGGAGACACTAGTCTGATTTCTAGCTTTGTTTGAAAGAGAATCTGGATGTAATCTGTATTTTTGTTTACTTTTTTATTATCTTATGAAAAAGTGAGTGTTCGTGTTTTTGAAGTGTGATGCGACCTGCTATTTGATGAAATAACTGTTAAATATGGATGCCTTTGTGTCAGAGTTTTAAGATTGGAGATATTGGATGAATTGGAAATAACCGTATGATAACGACATTAACCTTTTCCATCATTTTAAGGGACTCTCCACTCTATAGCTAAAATAGCCAACAAGTTTGTGGTTAGCAGAGGATTGGGAAAAATGGACCCCAACTTGTGCAGTGTTTTTCTCTATTTCTGATTCTGGCTATTCTAAAGATGTAGATAAATTTAACATTGTATTATGGTTTTTGCGTGCGAGCTTATTGGTTTCCTATATTGATCTTAATAGGTAATTCTAGAAGGGATTTGGTTGTCTCTGAATTCTCGGACAGACCAAAATTAGCATTTAGTAAACCCAAACCCAGAAATCTGGAAGTCTTTCTATCAATTTAGTTACTAGTTTGGAGTGAGGAGAGATTATATTACCAAGGGTTTTATAATAATTAACATTCTAAGTATTTGTCAAATTGGCAACTATGTGGGCAAATGTTTGTGCAATCCAAAAATTTTAGAAATTCTGTGTACATTTGGTTTAGGAATACTGGAGAAATGGTTTTATTACATTTTTACTTTCTTATGGCATTGATTTATGCTTATCTCTGTTTTAATTTGTAATTATTTTGTTTTTTTTTAAATAGTTTCAACATCATTCATTTACTAAGTTATACAAGGGAGCCATGATAGAAAAGCATAATTTCCTTTCAACAATGACTACTAACAACACTACCAAGGAAAGGAGTGAACAAGAACAAGCGTAAGTTCTTTTTATTTGAGATCACAGATTTTTTGGAGTATGTGATCCTTTTATAAATATGTCATTGCATTCAAAACTTGCTATTGATTGTGTTTGTGTTATAATTTTGGATGCAGGAATGTTGATTATATATATAGATCACTTCTCCATTGTTTTGTTAAGGTTATGGGCTCTTAAAAAAAACATAGAGTAGTGTAAAATACCCATGCAAAATTTGGTAATTTTGTTAGTGTTGATGTTATATTTTGACAGACTACATGTGTACACTCTGAAGACTAACTGCTGATTTCTTGTTTCTTGCTAAGCACGATTTGGTCATTGAACAAGGACTCTCCAATTTATAAAATGGCCTTTTTTTATTGTCTAATTTTTACCTAGATAAGTGGTTGTTGAGAGTACAATCTATAAGTTCAGTAGCTATATAGCTACTTTATCATACAGCATATGCAATATTTTGATCTCCCAAAACGGAAGACTTAAGAACTGACATTATATACTTGAGCTTATTGGAAAAATTTACTTCTATATATTTTTCTTCTAATGATTAAATTTTTTAAGACATTTTCAAAATGTAGAGAATGTTAATGTCTTGTGAATTATTGAGGTTTAGCACTCTTCTCTAACTAAGAGATTTCATGTTGTCTACCATGGCGGTATGATATAATATCCGAGCAGGAGTTAGGCTGCTGCTTGATTCTGGACATTAACCAAAATTTACTAGATGTCAATAGTGCATCATGTGAGTTTATTAAAAAAAAAAAAAAAGAGAGCACAGTTGTCATTCTGCTCCTTACTTTTTGAGGCAACATTATGCAGGATATCTGTAACTTTTATTGATAAGGACGGTGAGGAGAAGCATATCAAAGTCCCTGTTGGAATGTCTATGTTAGAAGCTGCTCATGAAAACGACATAGAACTAGAAGGCAAGAGCTTTGATTTTAGAATTCTATTATTTTGCCTCAAGATTTTGGTCTTCTGAATACTGCTCTGTTTTTTTTTTCTTTTAAATGTTTGACATAGCACGTTGGTTATATTTGATCCATCTAGTCACCCCACTTATTGGGATAATCTTTTTTTATTTTTGCTGTTAGTTTTGCTAGAATCACTTTTCATTGTGTTGGGTGTTGCATTTGCTTAGGAAAAAGCTCCCCTAAAATGAGTCTGTTTTTAATGGATTTTGACTCCACTTTTAAATCAAAATAAGGCTGAATACACTTTTAATTGCTTACTTTAGAGACAAGTTCACTTGAGAAGAAAATTTTCCCCTTCTTTGCTTATGATGGATATGCTTTCTCGTGTGCCACATAATATTTCAATTTGCTCATAGCATTTTCATTATTGATTCAACTTGTCATTTCACCTTAGCTGATTTCTTACTTGATGTTATTGCAGGAGCATGTGAAGGATCGATTGCGTGTTCAACTTGCCATGTTATAGTCATGGTACATCGCTAGTGATCTGATCTATGTAGTGAAATGTTGCTTGAAATTAACTTTATTTAATTTTTTTTTGAAATACCATTTTCCATTTACAAGAGGGTCGAATTACTGAACTTTGTGCAGGACGTAGAACAATACAACAAATTGGAAGATCCAACTGATGAGGAAAATGACATGTTGGATCTAGCTTTTGGGCTCACTGAAACGTGAGTTTCCTATCTATGAACTTGGGATTTGAAATTTTCGTTTTCCGTTTTTGTCCCCCTCAAATTCAACCTTGACTAAATTTTGGAACTATGCAGATCACGTCTGGGTTGCCAAGTGATTGCAAAACCTGAACTTGATGGAATTCGTTTAGCTATTCCTGCTGCCACTCGGAACTTCGCTGTTGATGGTTATGTGCCGAAACCCCACTGACTCGTTTTTTTGGGTTCAATGCAAAGAGTGCCGCTTTCAGTTTTGTACCTTCACCGATTTAGATAAATTAGCATTTATTGATCGTAGGCATTATCTTTGTCTACAGAGCACCTCTATATATCAATTTAGAGAGAGATCATGGTGTAATTTTTGACGGGCTACAGTTTGCATGCCAATAAATTACTTGTACTGTATTATTTTTTTTGTACCAATAACGTGAACAAGCACGTCCAAAAAATCTAAATATATGAAAGGCAGAACGGAGGACAAGAATATTTGGGCCTTCTAGGACTCGAGAGTATAGATCCGAATCAAACCGACAGTAATTTTCCTGTGTTTGACTGTTTGTTAAGTTGCTACCCGATTTCGATATTTATGTTTTACATTTGTCTATCACGATCAGATTTTAATTTCAAGTAATTTCCAACATGAAAACTCGAGTAAATTATCGGGAAATATTAATTGTATAGTTGCTCGTGTTCTGGTAAATATTGCCTTGTGTATCCTTTCATTTTCCTTATTATAAGAGTTGTTTGAGATTCCTGGAAAAGATGCCTAAAAGGATAAATGCAGGACTGAGGAAACTCTCAAGAACATTGAACTTGAAAAGTAGAAAATAAAAGGGTATTTTCGCTGGTTTGTTTTACCTTTTTTTTTTCTTCCAATTTTTTTAAAAATAAAAGTGACGTGAAAACATGATATTTTTATAATTGAGTGAAAATATGATATGTCGACTAAAAATGGAAATGGAAAAAAATAGGAAAATAAGTGGATACAATGAAAATGGTACAACAGCCATGTACACATCTGAATAACCAATTAATTATAAGATTTAAATATATTTTTTATCCTTGTAATTTAGCATTTTTTTTTCATTTTCATTTCTGTTAAAAAATTCATTTTAGTTCTTATAAAATATGTTTATTTTATTTTTCCTGTTTAAAAAACTTTAGATAGAACTTTGAACCATAAAAAAATATCTTAGAACAGTGAAAAAAAATATCTAAATTATTTTAAAGACAAAAAATAAAATAAATATATTTTATAATGACTAAAACGGAAAAAAAAATTGTTGGGACGAAAATGAAAAAAACAATATGGACAAAAAAATATTTAACCCTTAAAGTATAATCCAACTTGACAATTAGAACTTATAAGGAGAGGAGGGGGTCTTAGAAGCAAGAAACAGTTTGAACTTACATTGCTTGAGATACTGAACTGATTTTCTAAACCAGCGCAAGTTATCAATCAAAATTCAAAACCCTCTCAACTCAACACAAAATATCAGAAACTATCCATTTTAATGAATCAAATTCATCATCCTTGACCAGGAATGCCTGAGAACAAGAAGATGATCATAATTCACATATGAAGTAATAGCAAACTGAGTTAAATGAAGTTAAAAACCATAACACCGAGCAGAAATTAACAAGCCGTTGTGTACATAAGTAATTGAATCTGTGACCATCAAACTCATTCCAAAATCCGTATGAAGCACAATAACGGAGCCTCTAAGAATTTCACAAAATTGATAGTAGTATTGTACTTTTACATTTGATCTACGAAGGTGAATTCCAACCAAATGAATACCTGTAATGAGAATCATTGAATTATGTTAGTTTCAGCTGAGCTTCTTGAGAATCTTGGAAGCCCAACGCTTAACTCGTCCCCTGAGCGAGTAACCGAAAATCGCGCCAGCAACAAAACAAATTGCACAAAGCTTTGAGCATGTCAAGTAGGACACCGCTTGTCTGCAGAAAAATTACAATTACAATTACAGTTAATTATGTCAAGTTAAGAATCAAAACCCTAATATAAAAGAACATGTGAAGTGATATAAGGTAAGGTTAGGAGCGAAGCAGAAAGAAAGAGAGGGAGAGAGATGCCTGGGAGGTCTGGTAGCCAAAAGAAGGGAGGAATCAGGAGGCGGCGGTGCTGCTCGCACACGATCCAAGATCGACGGCTTCAGTTCGCCGGAAACCGTACTGACAGCACCAGCCATCGACACAAAATGCAATAGGCGCTCAAACAAAACGCACGCTTTAGTATCGCCGTCATAAACGTGTAGCCCAGTTATTTTCTTTTTTATGTCCAGACAGGTTTTATAATTTTTTAAATAATATTAATATTAGAAATAAAAGAAATGATAAAAAAAATTAAGAAAAAATGTTATTCAGTGCAAAATATTTACAAAATCATCTAAAGGTATCGAGAACAAACCTAAGAGATATGAAAAGGGAATACTCTTTGTCAATAATATGTTAAAAAAATTGACAACAGTAAAAAATGGTTTATTCATAGATATTAAAAAAAAATCACAGATAGCTTTTTTTTTTGTAGACTGATGGCGCGGAAGGAAGGATAAAGAGTTAAAAAGAGAGAGAGGTTGGGGTCAGAATTTGTCCACGCCACACCAGAAAGCCAATCCTCTCTATCTCTGATTCACCAGCCATTAGAGATTTCCCTTATCTCTCTCCATCCTAACTTGAAGCACGAGAATCATCTTCCCATTTCGTTTCTCACCAATGGCATCCCTCACTGTCCCAAACCATTGTGTTCCCACCTTGCTTCGCACTCACTCTCCCAACCACCCATCTTCCCAAAACCTCCCATTTCCTTCCACACCATCAAATTCTCAATTTTTCGGCCTCAAGTTATCTCATTCTTCCGTTTCATCGATCCCTTCATCTTCTTCACTCAAAGGCACCATTTTCGCCAAGGTACATTTTGCTTTTCATCCACTTTCTGTGCCTCTTTTAGCATGTATCTTCCTAACTTCTTAGTTCTTACAACCCATCAGCTTTCTCTTCCTTTGTGTGTATATATATATATATATATAATATATATATATTCCTTGACAGGTGAATAAAGGTTCAAAGCCACCGAATTTTACGCTGAAAGATCAGAATGGGAAGAATGTGAGCCTCTCCAACTTCAAAGGAAAACCAGTAATTGTGTATTTCTACCCTGCTGATGAGACCCCTGGCTGTACCAAACAGGTAAATACACCACAATGTCTTCTAATGTATTTCTGAGTGGAGATGCCAATTTTTTAAGTTTTGCAGTTCTAAACATTTTCCAAATTTATAACTCAACAGAGGATGTATGGTGTACTATTTATGTTGCATAATTGCATATGAACAAAAGGCAATTGTATTGTTTAATGACATGTTTCAGACTTGATATGCTAAGATTTATTTGAGCTTTATTACTCGGTTTGGTCCTATAGTTACACAAACTTTGTCTTTTAGTCCCTCCACATATCATTTTTAATCCCTTTTAGTCCTTGTTAGACTAAAAGGAGATTTTTTTAAGTATAGGAACTAAAAGACAAAGTTCGTGTAACTATAGGAACTACATGAATTAAAACTTTATATGATATAGGAAGGCATTTTTGTTCTTTTGAAAAGGAAGGGAAGAGAAGGGTTTTAGTTTTGTTCACCAGCAGTCTTCAGAAGTGAAATATTCGAGCTGAATCTCCATAGATTCTCACAAGTTGAACTCCAATGTTTTACTTGCAAGAACTCCAATGCTTAAGTAGTGTATGCATGACACAAATCGAGGGTAAAAGTTAGAGAGTACCTCAAATCTTACTAGGTTTATTTATACTATTCTTGATTTAATTATCTTAGTGTTTCTAATGTGAGATGGTGCGGAAAAACCACCCTTAGACAAATCTTACCAGAATCGCTACCTCTAATGTGAGATGGTGCGGAAAATGCACCCTTGGACAAATCTTACCAAAATGCATCCCTATTATTGAGGTTCATCTACTGCTAGAAGGTTCTTGATATAGGCCTTTTGAGGCTTGGTTATTGGGTTTTAGTTACAGCGCATTAGCTTAGTTAGTCAGATTGGGCCCAAAACCTCTATGGAGTGGTCCAGAACAGGTTGTTTATGAAACATGAAGGATTATGGTATAACTCCAACAGGGTAAAGGCATACAATTGAATTACACTGTCCTGGTGACGGTAGAATATATGCAAGAACAAACAATAAATGATTGCTATTGTACCATCGATATAGTCATGGGGCCTATTTTACTATCTATTAATTAATTAATTAATTAATTAATTTTTTATTGCAGGCTTGCGCTTTCAGGGATTCATACGAGAAGTTCAAGAAAGCAGGAGCAGTGGTTGTTGGGATAAGTGGTGATGATGCTGCCTCTCACAAGGTAAAAATCAACGATTTCACTGTTTCTTTCTTCTTTTTAAATTAATCATATTAGTCTTATGCTGAATGCATTTCATGGAATGTAGGCATTTGCCAGCAAGTACAGGCTTCCATTTACTTTGTTGAGTGATGAGGGTAACAAGGTGAGGAAAGAATGGGGAGTGCCAGGTGATTTCTTTGGATCATTGCCTGGAAGAGAGACTTATGTTCTTGACAAAAATGGGGTGGTTCAGCTCGTCTACAACAATCAGTTCCAACCAGAAAAGCATATCGATGAGACCCTCAAAATACTTCAGAGTCTTTGAGGATTCTGATTCTTTTGTTTGCTATCTCAGCTGGCTTGATTCAGAGTCAGACAAGTATGTAACTATGAATTGTAAGTTTGTAATCACTGTAATTATGTAGCTGATTTTGGAGCCTTTGATCACATTCACATGGGGGTGATGATGCCTCTCCAGATGGAAATAATGCCTTCATTTGCCACAAATACAGTCAGATTATATATGTATCTTTTGCACATCGTAAGTTTAGCTTCAATTGACAAAGTAACCATCCATTATAATTTCTATATCATTTGAACTTGCTATTTGAAACAAGGTTCAGCAATACATATGACGTTGCTGTAACCTTCAAGGAATTAACTACATTTATGGAACATGACTCTTGAGCATCTAAACTTAAGCCCACCATTTTCATATAAAACTTATCCCTAAATTTTTCATTCCTCATTTTTAACTACTGAGACAATTCTTTCTTAGACAACAGTTATTTTTCCTTATTATTCTACTACTATTTGTGTAGTCACTAAGAGAATGGTTGTAAGCATATTCAATCTTCTTTGGCATATTCTTCAATATTATAGGGTCCAAATACTTCAGATATCCAGTCCTTCTTCCTCCAGGAACTCCACCCCAAATCTTTACAAATTTCATCACTATGGTTGATGCTATAAGTTGAAATGCAGTGCCTCTTATAGAACCTAGTTGACCTTTTCATCACTTCTATCTCCTTAAGTGTTTGTGAAAGCATGGTCTCAATACTTGGGAGCTTGAATTTTTCATCTACCAGTCCAGAAAGCCACATGGAGCGTAGCTCTGACGAGTGGAGATTTGAGACACTCTCAACAAAACCCACAAAGGCCATGTTTGGAATCAATGGATGGATAGTTCCCCTGTCATGATTTGCTTGAATCAGCTGTTAGATCTCACATATGACAAGTGATAACAATGCATTCTCTAACATAACTTTTTTAACACACTCTATTATTGGTTAAAGTTTATTAGAAACTACAAAATCACGAGTGTAACTCATTAAATAAGAAGTAAAATCCATAAAATTTTGTAATTTTAATTAATTTCAGTTTATAAAAAAAAAAAAGTGTGTTAAGAAGAGTTTATTATTTCTCCTCACATAGTATTGTATGGAAGTAAGCATAATGAATTGAACACTCATTCTTACCTGTATAAAGGCATAATACCAGAAGGGTACTCCAACAGGCTACAAAAAGGCTCAGGTAAAATGGTTTTGAGCTTTTTCTTTCCATCAAAACCAGTTGCAAGAACCACTACATCAGCGTTCAGCTTAGTGTTGTCTTCCAATTCAATCCCCCCATTCCAGAACCACCACTTTGATGCCTTCTTAAAGACAATTTTGCCTTTTTCAGCCTCAGAGAAGAAATTTTCTGGCATGATGGCCATTTGACAAGATGCATAATCTTCCACAAAGGGGTGTTCTGGTTTTAACCCATACTTGTCCAATGGAAGTTTCCATAAAAGGTAGGACTCAATAAACTTTGAAATTCCACGCCTCTGTAATAGCTCATTGCATAACATTACAACAAAGCATTAGCAATGCTTGAAACAACAACCATAACATTTATTTAGGACCCTGTGTATTAATGGAAATTTACCAGTGGGGAACACATGAGGCATAGAAGGGTTCTGAGTAAGCCCTGGTTTGGTCTTTCGTGGATAAACTGAGAAGATCTTGTTGAAAAGAACAAGAAAAATGGCAATCCCCAAATCCAGTAATGGGGAACTGTCCAATGCAAAGTCCTTACAACCATGGTGCAAGGTTGTCCTTCAGGTCCTTCAGAATCAGAACACGACACCAACAACGTTGTTATGCATGTTGAAATTTTAGAAACAGTAAAAAGAAGAGATGTGATTGTACAACGCTGCAATATACAAATAGTAAAAATAGAGTGCTTATATACTTAGTTATATTTAGACATTCTCAAATTTTAAATACCTGGTTGACATTTTTGTTTTGCTTTTATTTCTCTTTTCCTAACAAATCATATCACTTATTTTATATGAATATATATATATATATATATATATATATATATATATATATATATATATATATATTTCTTTTTTTTTTCTTTCTCTTTCAAGATGTCGGATAATATATATGATCATGAGTGTTGATATATATTTATTCATAAAAATAATGTAATTCTTTGTCTCCTAATCTTCATTTAGGACTTAGGCCCTGCAGGTTATCCATAAGGATATAAATCTTAATTTTTTTTTTTAGATTCTCTTAATTAATGTTATTATAAGAAAGAAATATATAGAATTAAAATTAATGAATACCGCACAAAATAATAATAAGTGATATTTTAATTATGTTTATGTCTTTTTCTTTTGTAACAGGATGAAAAAAGACGAGACAATCAAATTCAAATAAATAAGTGAAAAAAGGGAAAAAGAAGTTTCTTGTTACTTATGGGGAAAAATAATAGAGAATCTCCAATTTTTTTTATCACTTATTCTAGTTGGTCGATGGCATGAGGTGTTGAAATTTCAGTGGACTTTTCATATGGTATAAGACCGTTACACGTGGCTTTCATGTCTGTGGGTGAAGGTTGGAATCCGTCGTTGAAAGGCATTCCCAACATTTATGAAACTATGAAAGTCAAAACTGATGTGTGGAATTCTATTTTATATGACTTATATGACCTATAAATTCGTGCCATATCAGCTTTATTATTATTATATTAAATATTAAATAAAATGAAAAGAACAGTGGGCAAGTCAAAACACCTTTTGATACATAAAATAAAAAGAACAGTAGTGTGCAATCAAACCATCCAAGTAGCAACTTGGAAAATAAAGCGCCAACTTAGTATTAACATTCAATAAGAATTAATTAGACACCAACCAAAAAATCTAATGGAAAATTAATGTCGTCTCGCCGTTGGTGCCTATGTGGCTATATAAGCACAAGAACTGAAAATGACATTTTGATAGAAAATAAATTAAAAGAGAACGGAAAACAACAAGCAATAGTCCGAATATGAAAATGAGCTTCCAGAAAAGAAAAGAAAAAATGTCTGTTTTCCACAGCACACAAATAAAAGGCAACATGTTCAATTGGGGCCATTGAATTGAACGCAGCCTTTATGACAAAACAGGAAATAAGTTAGAAGAAATGCACAAGAAAATCGAGTTATACACATGCACAAAAATAACGAGAGATGTTACCTTGTACAGTAATTTATTTATACAACAAATTAAACAATTAAGTGAAAGAAACATGAGATGTTATAAATGATGCAATGGAAAAAAATGAACATAAAATATATTATTGTATAAAATGTTATATGAGCTGTTATATATGAATAATATAACTCTAAAATAATTGCTTTCACATTGATTCATCACCAATGTGTTTATATATATATATATATATATATATTCTTTTAAAAAAGAACCGTATATATAATATATAATAAACTACCAGTACGTGGTCAAAGAAAAAGTAATTTTGAAATAATAATATTATTTGGCTTGGGACATTTTTATTATTACAAATATTTCTTAACCGATCATAATTTGAGGGGGAACAAAAATTTAAACAATAAATAAGTAATTCACCTCCTAAAAAAAAAGTAATTCATAAAAGATAATAGTTTTTCATTTTATACTTCACAGATTGTCTCACAAGAATATTCATACCATTTAATATTTTACCTACATTCAACCAATCATTAATTTGTGCAGCTTTTACAAAATGTTTTTCCAAGCAGTATTTTTAATTTTTTTCAAAATTAAAACACCAACTATTTGAATTAACTTTGTTATAATGGTAAACGAATTACATGGGAGTCGATTATTATTATATATTATTACCTTGGTTTGCTTCAGCACACTCCATGGCCAAATCAAGACCTGACTTTTTGAAACCGACGACCACAACCTTTTTCCCTTTGAGAAGTTGAGTAGCAGCTTCCTGGTCAAGTTTACAGTAATCCAGCGTATGCATCACCTTTCCCTTGAATACCTCTGCCCCTTTCTTCTGTGGAAACGTTGGAATCCTTGCTATGTCCCCATATTTTCCAACGCATACCACAACCAACTCGAACCCATACCACTGAAAGAAATAAATGACAATATTGGATTACGGAAATTAATAATCATCAGCTAGCTAGTGCACCACTACTGATCATGCACTCAAAATGAACGTACGTACGTAAGTTCATATATATTATATTTGGAATTAAAACCTTTATTAGTTCTATCTGACTGCTAGGTTATAAAATATTTACTTATTAGTTATTTTTTGAACAAAAAATTATTTCTGCCCCCACAAATATATATAATATCAATATATCTGTAATCAATAATTATTTATTGTTCATATGAAAAAAAAATTATATACTTATATTTATCATGTTAAAACTAACAGTTGGCATGTATCAAAATTTAGTGAATTGTGTTAAAAATAAAGTTATTTCTAAAGATATTTTTTATGCATGTTGATTGATTTAAGTATATAATAGGGAAATTTGTAATCAATAAATTAAATATTTGATATGATGGGGGCAAGGTAGTAAATTCTCAAATTATATTCATCTCAGCTTATCAATATCATATAAGGGGCCGGGCTAAAGAAAAAGTCATTGATAGCTCATCAGCTTCAAACAATCAATAAATAAAAAACATTATATATCTTTCTTATTAAATGAAAAATATCATATAAAACTTTATTTAAAAAGAATATTATAAAACTAATTTTGCAATGAAGAAAGGACCCAAAACAGGTGAGAAGAAATTCTCACAATTTCTCATCATTTTTAATTAAAAACAACTAATCAGAGTAACTTAGAAGTTTGTCGGAATATGTTTTTAAAAATTTCTGAAACCCTAGGTATATATATTATAGACACCAAAGAGTTTTGAAGGTAGTTAGTTGAGTTATGAAGACCTGAATGGTGTCTAAGTGATTGGTCTGCACAGCAACTTCCCACATAGGCAGACCAGGAAGTAGGCTTCCAAAGCCAGTGACTTCCCGGTTGCCGGTGTAGCGGATTTCCACCACCTTGGAGTTGAACCTTATGTTCTTGAGCACATCAAAGTGCTCAGCATAAGAGTGCAAGTAATTAAGTATCTCCAAATAGGTAGGAAAATCAGGATTGTCTCTTTGAGGCCAAGGGAAATCAGTGAATTCATAATCACGACGATGAGACTGAAGCTTGGTTGAGTTATAGGAGCAATGACTCCAAACTCCACCAATGGAATCCGAGGCCTCAAAAACAATAGGGTTATGGTGTGATAGCTGTTTCGCAGCTGCTATGCCGCTTACTCCAGCTCCTATGATGCCGATTTTTGAAACCAATATGGGATGGTTTTTGGCACGGTTTGCCATATTTTGGTGTTGAGAAAATGAGAGAAGGTTGAAGGTGTTTGATTAATATGTAACGAGTGTGTGCTGTATATGATGATTGATGAGTGTGTGCATTCGAAGTGAGAGGCTTAGACCAGTATATATAGATGCCACGAGCTGCAGCAGTCGTCAATTGTGACATCATAAGGCCTAGACTTTTACATAAAAATGCATGCATGGTTGACACACTGAAAAAAAAATAGGGCAAAAAAGAAAGAAAAATGTAAATGTAATAATTAAGGGGTATGTTGTAAATATTTGAATATTTAAAAAAAGTTGTATTCTCAAATTGGTGGTTTTTTTTATCCGTTGAATATTCGTAATATATCATTATTCATACAAAAAAAAAACATCCTTGAAAGTGTACGCTAAAAGAAATGTAAAAGAGGAGAAATTGGGGTTAAAAGAAAGACAAGATGAATGTGAAAAATAGAGTGTGAATAGAGATTACGTGTTCATATAATAAAATAAAATAATATTATTTTTTCTCTATTTCTTTCTATTATATCAATCATCTTATTTTAATCTCTTTCATCTTTCTATTTCATTTGAAATATTAGATCATTACAAGAAAACAATTGTATTCCTAAACCGGCCTCCTTTTATTTTTATAATAAAAAGGGTGTAAATATAGAATGAAAAATCAGTACTCCGGAGTCTGGAACAATTTTATCCATTTTTAATTAATTAAATGCCTTGCTATTTCTATCTTACTATTTTAATAGGTCTTAATTTCTGAATAAAATTCATTTTGTTGAACAAGTAGTAACAAGTACGCAATGGAGCCTATGTGCCATGGAAAATGTTTGGAAGATTAAGAGAATTCTGAGGTGATGTACTGACCCTTCTCAAAACTGAATTCAGCTAATAATGAAGACGCACCAATAAGGAGGTGATACTGAAAACTTACAAAGATATATCTGAATCAGTGTATATCTACCATATCCAGGATATAAAGTATAATATATATATATATATATATATATATATATATATATATATATATATATATATATATATATATATATATATGGAAACACTATTTATAACACTGGTATACGAGTAAGTCGCGATTATGTTATTTGAGCATATATAATCATGATGTAATTCTAATAGAAAGTGAAACGTACCCCTCTAAGTTAAATATTCTTGAACATAAGAAGTACAAATTATCATAACGTGATACTGAATCAAATTGCAAGATGCTAGTGGATCAAATTCATGATTATGAGGAAGATATTTTTTTTAGTGTGGAATAATTCTTAATCAAATTAGAGAGATTATGAGATTATTTTCTTTCTTTTCATATTTAATATGGTAGAAGACAAGTTAATTTGATAGCACGTTCCTTAACTAGAAATTTTATGTTGTTCGATGTTGAGTATACTCATAATCTGATTCCTTATTGTATATCAATGGAAAAAATCTATTTCTGTTGCTGAAAAAAAAAATGGTACCGTAAGGTGCAATTTTTAAGTGATGTATTGGAACTCATGTTAGTATCTCAACCCTAAAAGGGATCTATGTAATTGAAACCATTCTTCAACTATGTTACATTTATTAGGCCTATTGATTCAGAAATTTAACTTGAAGGAAGCTGTTGATTTCAAAAGTTAAAGCATTAATTTTATGAGGAACATAGATCATACGAAGATATCAATTCAGAATCAGAATGTGAACAATAAGACTATGACTCCCTTGCATTAATGAATATATAAATTAAAAAAAAAAGTCCGGAGTCCGGACACGAATAAAGTTGGTAAAACCAACTAACATGGCCACAGATAACACCTCGCGTGTTTTACATTTTGTACACTAGAATTCATCAACTTCATTGTAACTTTTTTAACTCTTTAATTAGGAATTAATATATATATATATATATATATATATATATATATATATATATATATATATGGGGCAAATCTTATAATTCTTTTTTGGCCATGTACTACGGAATATTGATTATACACAGTTTACTCTCGCTAATTTCCAATTGGGCAAATTCATTTAAGAAAATGATAATATGCATGCCATATTGAAATAGACGAAAAAACTGGTTGTTATATGATCGTTCAAAAGCAAATGTTAATTGATTAAATACGTACATACTATAAAATAATAATTTAATTAAAACAATGGGTATGAAGGGAAATGGTTTTCTTTTTTGTTGACCATGCAAAACTTTCAACTCGAGATTTAGGGACTCTTTTTTTTTCAACAACTAAAAAGATATTTTTATATAACCATTACTTGGTATCTATGGTACTTGAGTCATATTATAATAATATGTTATCAGTAAATAATTTTATCCTCACATATTAATTCTTTCTCATTCACCGGACTACAATATAATTCATTCTTAAAAAATAAAACATGTACACCCAATAGTTATCCCAACGAACCCAAACCCTCCGTTTACTTATTACTAATCCAAAATTACATACAATCTATACAATATATATAATGTTTATCTGTAGCAATTACCAACCCAACATCGAGTTTAGGCACTTTTAATTTAGCTACCAAACAAAAACAATTCACTTATTTATAGCGATGAAGTCAACCCAAAGCAGTGCTTGCGTCGCGTGCGTATTGGCACTAAACAATACTAATGTTTTTTGAGAACCTGTACATACCCACAATTCTGCACGAAATTAATTTCCTACTTTTATCTTACATTCTTAGTAATCAAGATAATCAAAATCAGAAGAAAAATAAGTGTTTGCTTACTATTATTATTATTACTACCATTATTATTATTATAGTTTTCTATTTTAACTTTTAATTTACAAAATTAATATCGTGTTCTCGATCTGTTTCTTGTCTTAGAAAAATGTTTAAAAACAATAAAAATATTTTTTTTTTCTATTTCCTGCACAAATCTTTAAAAACAAAAAAAATATATTAAAAATAGATAAATGCTAACCAATATCTTAAAAATTAAAAAATTCATTAAAAAATCATTAATGTACATGTACATTCCACCATGATTTTTAATATATTCCCGAAATAAATTTTAGTAAAAAAATAAAAATTTTAGCCATTGTCGATAATAGTTAATTAGCAAGACTCTTAAGAATAAAGTGTCAATTTTCGTTTGAAGTAAAGAGATTATCATAATGATGATGTTTCCTATCACATCTGGAATCTATCTCAACATAGATATATCTAGAGAGGCGAAAGGGAAGCCATATAATATGCATGCATCTCCTTACATAGTCACATTCAAGCATTGCTAAGAGGTGGCTTGGGATTTGGCATTATTTTTGGAAAACTCATGGAGGTTGGGTGGGAAATAACTAGGAACCTAAGAAGGAAGTTCGGGAGGAACCAGGTACTTGGAAATTTAGTAATTATTCACTTTTTGTACGTAACATGCATGAAAAATTGGAAACGACTCTTAATAATTGATAGTATAATCCATATGATTCTGATTTCTGCATGCCACCACTCCACCAATATTTCTTGCCCATATATCTTTTATAATTCAACTTATGGATCATATTGGTTTTTCTTTTAATGTGAACGTTAATTAATGTAAGTTATTTTCCCTTCAATATCCTACAATAATGTTTGCTTAACTTATTCCATTCTGACGATAATGTCAAGGCTAATTATTGAGAATTTTTTAAAATAAACAGGTTCTGGATTGCAAATTGACTAATTTATTACAATTGGACCATATTATTTTTTGTTGACAATCTTTTGATTCAACGACAGCGTAAAAGTCTAATATCAGTTTCGAATTCAAAACACCACAAGACTCAAAACTATGGCAAACAATATAGAGACAAGCAAGAAATATAGTACGACATATTTTATTTTATTTTTTTGCACAGAGAAACATGGTAAGACTAACATATTTTATGGTTTTCTGATTAGATATCAATTTACGCGAAAATATGCACAAATGCACCGCGTTACTGGTAGCTTGTATTAGCGGTTTACATTATTATAATGCATAGAATATTGTTTGGTCTTTGGATGTTTCTTTCTGTGCTTTTGTACATATGCTTTCCCTCCGAATCTCAATGAGATTATTTATAGGGTTTATTTCCGTTTTTTATTCTTTATAAAAAGGAAGTACAATATTATGCTATGTATTTTATTCTAAAAATTACAGAATTATGTGTAAAAGTTATCAAATTCATTGAAAAGCCGCAAACTCATATTTAGAAAAGTTATAAACTGGGGTTGTACATATAAAAGTTACAAAATGAATTTGTAATTAAGTTCTTAATGTAACCTTTCCATATTTCTGTAACATTAATTATTTTCATATAATTTTCTGCAACTTTCCTTTCACATGTAATTTTCTGTAAAATTCATCGATTTGTTTAGAACAAAATTCATCGATTAATGATATTAACAATAACAAGAAATTAACAACAACATTCAAATATAAACAACTTACCCACCACAAGCACCATAAAAGAAAAAAAAACACCCACAATAAATTTCCAACAATAACCAAATTTAATAGTGTCCAATCAACTTGATTCATTATCATTAATTCATCAACTAATCTTATTTGAGGGACTTTTGTTTATGTGGAACAATTCTGCAACTTAAATTTCATAATATGACAACAAATAATTAGATAATATTAAAAATTAATAATGTAAAAAATATCTTTAGAATTTTATTTTAGTGATAAATTCTACAGGAACTCAAGGATCCTTTTGATCAAATATCTAACGACAAACTCCTATCTTCTTATTTGGATAATAATTAAGCTTAAAGATTTTCTTAATAATGATAATATATATATATATATATGCTACTCGCTTGATTCCACATGAGTCCAGAGTAATTGCATTCACACACACACATATATATATATATATATATATATATATATATATATATATATATATATATATATATGCTACTGGCTTGATTCCACATGAGTCCAGAGTAATTGCATTCACACATACAGACAAATTGAACTGTACAATAACTGAAACCTACCCAGCACTGGTTGATTCAGAGACCTATTACTTTGCTACGGACCATTTTTAGAGTAATTGGATCATCACTTGTTTCAGTTTCAAATCAAGTAGTAGCAATTAGTAATTACAACAGCCAATAATGTATTTGATTTTCGAACATGCACGAATTGGCATAAAGAATGATCCCACTTTTATCCATGGAACAATAGAAGCCTCGCACTGTCCCTGTCTTCGAAAGAAACGTTCAGCTAGAGTAGGATCAAATGGTTAGCATGGATTTTGAATGGTCCAGTGTGGAGATTAAGGAAGTTGGAAGGAAATTAAACCACGCACATTGATAACAATGCTATCAGTCTTAATTAGGACGGTGTATACCTACTTTCCCTTGTCCTTTTCCTTTTCTTTCATACAATTATTTTTTGAGTGATAGAGAAACTTAGCATATGTCAAAACAGAATTATAAGGAAAGTTAAATTGATACAATCATACAAAGTAATTAATGATAAAAAAAAACTGGGTATTGTTGAACCACAGATACATCCAACTTTGTTCTTATTTTTTTTAATTTCTCGAACAAAATCTTTAATCTCAGTTTTAATGAGATCTTAACAAGCGTATCGAGTTTCTCTCTAAAACAAAATAAGGGTATCGAGTCGTTACAAGTAATAAAAAAACAAAATAACGAGGGAATCGGATATCATTCTCAGGATTGAAAGTTAATTCACAATTTCACAATTGTATTTCTAAAATGAACCAAAGGAGACAATTTTTAAAATTGATTGGTATGGAGAGAAGAATAATTAAAATGAAAAGAAAACAACAACAAAAAAATTTAAAAATAAAATCTAATTTTTAGCATTCTAGATTGCAAGAAGCCAAGAACACGATAAAATTGAGAAGAATCAAACGAGAAAGTGTCGAGATTATTGGGTCCTTATATTCTTGCAATTATCCGTCCCACAGTTCATAATTTAGTTGTCCCATTTAAGTTCTCCATAATCATGATTACCTCCACCCTTCCTATCCCGCTATGCGCTACGTCGAGAGGGGAAACAAAAGTTTTCGTGAAACCAACACTGGTTCGAGGGAGCTGAAAAAATGAACTCAAAAGAGGACATATAATTTCATGTATTGGAGGCAGTTAGTTTGAGAATTTCAAAATCATTGGTAACCTTTTTTTATCTTTAATGACTTAACTTGTTTGGAATTGTTTATTCCCTGTTTCTTCCTTCTAGTTGTTTGCAAATTGCAATGGTAATTAAAATCTCATTTGGTTTTTGTGTGAAAATAATTGATGTTGTGTGGAATGAAATTTTGACAAAGCAACGAAACGGAACCGTGTTGGGGTGCTATGTGTTTTGGATGCAATTGGACTGTTGAGAGGACCCTGTGTTTTGGACTTGCTTAGGGTTTGTGCTAGGCTTTTGCTTTGGGCACCAGCACAATTGCTTGTACACCCAGCAAAACATGTGAAGTGGCAAAAATATCCTTCACTTAATTTTTAAAAATCTTTTCCCTCTCCTCTTCTATTCATGCAGATGACGAGGTGCATGAACAGCCTGAAGAAGCAGTTGTTGATGATGTAGTTATTGATGTCGAAGGTTTTTCAGGCAGACCTTATGACACATTGATTTTGATGGACTATGTTTATCATGTAGTTTTGAGAGACACCCACATTTTTCACTATCAGTACATGTTCTTATCAAATCTTTCTTCTTGATCCTATATTGACCATTCATTTCACAACCAATTAAAACAAATGAGGTTCTTCCTTTAATACCATAATTTGTGTTTGACCTCTTAATCACTGCCACAAATCCAATTTCATAAGCAACAAATCAAGCCTAATGCAGAATATCATCACGGGTAGCAAACACCTACAATGCAATCCATAAAGTTTAGACTTCAATGAGCATTCATTTAATTATTTTAATAACAATAAATCATATTAATACATAAGAAGTATTAAACGCATCAGAACAATCGACATGTTCTTCATTCACACCAACTTCGTCTTCATTTTTATCATTCATATCAACTTCTTCAAATATTATATTGTCATATATCCACTGATTTCTATTCATCTTAACAAAACATTCAAAAATTTCAATGACAAATAAAAAATCCCTAACCATATCATAATTATACTCATATAATTTTCACATTTTTTTACTGCATTTATTAATATAATACATTAAATTAAAAAAGAAAAAAATTATGTATAAATTCTTTTCACATTAATATCACTTTCAAAGTATACAAATTACAACTTTCAAATGAATATTCTAACTATATCTATTTAAAAAAAATTTAATTAACAATTCTATTTTTTCTATTAAACAATAACATAAATTTATAAAAATAACAAATAAATTTAAAACAAAATTACAGATTGATAATTCGTAAGAAGCATACGGATTGACAATTTGTAAGTTATATAATACTTACAGATTATCAATTCGTAAATTTAATATAACTTACGAATTATTAATCTGTAAGTATTACGTGAAAAAAAAAATCAAATCAACAACTTACCTCCGCAGTTAATGGCCAAACCAACCACCGCTGCAACCATCACTTGCCGATGAACTACTGTAAACAATGCACCTCAACCAAAGAGGATACAAGAACAAACGAAAAACTCTCACAAAACACTTTTCATGACAACGGCGTGAAGGAAAAATAAAAACAAGGTCGCGTGAACAAAAATGAAGAAGAAAAACGCTACTTATAATAGAAGAGTATAATGGAAATTTCAAAAAAATTGTTAGGTGTACCAACAAATCTGCTGGTGCTCAAAGCAAAACCCTTTGCGCTTGTTGGGCTTAACTCCCCCTGCCCCCTCCTCTCATATCATGCTTCACGCCACCTATATACACACCAATACATTTTGAAAACTCCAAATCATACCCAACATAAAGATTTTAGGGAATTGATATTGGTTTCTACCCAATTGCTAATGGCCCCTACTACTTTTTAAAAATGTATGAAAAGACATTTTTGCCCCTCTATATAAAATCATTATTTCGTTGTGTTTTTTTAAAATAAAAAAATACTCAACAAAATCACTGATTCTGCATACAAAATTCGAAATGAAATTGTGATTTAGCAAAATCTCAATTTATTTGGTAAGAGAAAAAATAAATAACATTTCAATTTATTTGTTAGTGAAAAAATTTTGTTCACATAACATTTCGGTTTATTTGTTAGTGGGTTTAACACTTTGTTGGTTTGCCCACCATGTATCCTACAAAAATGTTGTGTCTTCTCTCTCTACCGGAAACTTCTAGTATTGAAAAAATATTTTCTCCAAACTAGTGAGTGTTCCTAATCAAATCGCATTTCATGACTAGAAATCTGGTAGTTGTAATTTATTTTAAGTTTAAGTATGTTTTTATTCCTTAAATTTAAGGATTTATTTTTTTAGGCACCTAAATTAAAATATGTGTATTTTATTCCTTTAAATCAAAAAATAATTTTTTTTGTTTTTATTGGAATAAAAAATCACCGCAAATTGTTCATCTAAATTGTCAAAAATTGGTTAGGAAAAACTAGAAAAACATTTTACAAATTTGAGAGATTAATTTTTTTAAAAAAATTTAAACACTAAAAACACATACTTCAAAATTGAGGTAACAAAATCATATTTAAGCTTTTATTTTACACGATATTTTGTAAAATGACATATGGATTTAATTGTATAACTTAAGTAATGTTAATCACTAACTTAGCGGATAATACTGACATGATAGTCCAATGCTAACGTGACAGTTTAACACAACTTAGCACGTGACATCAACATAGATAATTAATGTGATAACAAAATTAATCCTTTTCCTTGGTTTTAAAATTATGTGATTTTAATTTTTTTTAATTTCAATTTCATCAAATAGGCTTCTCAAATATTACAATAAGGCTTCTAAAAAAAATATATTATTTCATTTCACATATATTAACAATGGTGTTGATCTATTAAACAAAGGAAGTGGACTAAAATTTTAGCTTAAAATTATTACTAATATTTTATTTGAATACTCATACAGTCTTATTTTTTAATTCTTTAATTAAAAATAACATAATTTAACAAAAGTTAAATTTTTTTAATAAATATAAAATGAATTATTTTTTCTTATAAAAGATAACGGAAAAAATAATAAGTGTAGGTAAGAATATTTATGGGTACAGGTTACCCATAAATCCGAACTAATCCAGACCAACCAAAAGAGTTTGGGTTGAATTCGAACCAACTCATTTAAACCCGTACGGTTGAATTTTGAATTGAATTATAAATTTTAATATATGAACTCATTGAGATACTAATCCAGTATGTTGACCTATTAATTTATATTAAAATATTATTTATATATAATATCATGTTTTTAAATTTTAAAAATTTAATTACTATTATTATCATAACTAGTAAGTAAGAGTGAGATTGTTTCTCCTTTTTCCCGTTTTCATGATTCTACTTAATTATTCTCATCAAAATAGTATGACAAAGATTAAGAAAAAAAATTAACTTATGAAAAATATTGGATTTTAAATACACCAGTCTACCAATTCAAACTCAACTCAACCTAACTAAAAAAATTGATTTGAATTGAATTTTAAAATTTTTTCTTAAAAAATGAACATTCAAATTTAATTAAATTAATTGAATCACGAATTTGATGGAATTGGATTCAGAGTGACCTAGACCTTATTAACCACATGGACCAGGGAGGTAGTGAAACAAATGAAGAACCATAAGACGTCACCATCGAAGTCCAACATGTGATTATTTTATTATTAAAAATGATATTTTTAGGGATGTGGAATGAAATGGGATGTAGTTGAATTGAAGAGGCATCTTAGGTGGGCGATTCGGAGCATCTTATGTGAGATCCCATATTCTTCAACCTTACTATAATAATAACCTTCACCACATTTCTCTCGCGTATTCAACATCATGAACGCTGTTTCTCCTCTAGAGGCCCAAGCCTTCAACTACTTGAGCTTCGGCTTCCTCAGCAATTTCTGGACCTGGCTCGCCCTCACTTTCTGGAGGACCCGAACTCCCACCTCCGAGTTGCTCCCACCACCCGACGACCCGATTCACGACGAGTCGGAGTCGGACCCTGTTGCCGTACCGGCGCGTGTTCCAATTCCATTTGCCGTTGACGTTGACGGAGCCAGGAAGGGGAAGTTTACCTTGTGTTACGAGGATGAGTTTGAGAGGGAATGCGAGACGACGGTAACAGAGGAGAGAGACGGAAGAGGCCGGGAGTGGTGGGAGAGTTGGGAAACCTTGTTGAAACTGAGACGAGGAGAGAACCAGAATGGCTGGTACACTTGCCAGGATTTAACGGCGCTTAACGGCAGCGTTGTTAGGTTATGGGATGGTACCTTCACCACACAACCCAGTGACAACACAAGCTGTGTTCTTGTATGGTAAAATTTGGTAATACTATAGCTAGCAGAAATAATATTAGCTTAGATTGTTTCCACTGTTGGATTACTATTGAGAGAATGTATATATGGTAGTAATTTGCTACTAGTCGTTGTTTGGATAATGATCATCTTGTATGGTACTAATTTCAATCGCAAATGTTCAAACCAAGGCTTAATTTGCGCACTTTTTTCTTTTATCTCCTTCATGGATCCTTTATCTACACCCGATTTAATTTGTTGATGGTTTAGACATTATTTTCTTAATTAATTCCAACGTACATTACACAATAATTAAAAGGTTTAAAGGTGCGGAAAAGTAGTGATGGAAGAGTGATGAGATGCTTGCGCCATAATTAATTAAGGTTTAATTAAAACTGGCGATGATCGCAAATGGCTAATTCACGTTATGAGCGTGTTAAAGGGAAGAGGAAATTAATAAGAACGTTCATTGTTGATGTGTATATATTAGTTGCGAAAGGCTCTTTAATATGGCCACACGTTTCAATTGCACTGTCAACTGAACGGTGCTACTGTCCTATGCTGCTAAGTGCTAAAACATTCTTATCTTGATGCCGAAACAATCTGAATCTTCTAATAATATTTTTTTTATTCACAGAAAATAAAATAATTACAAAATTAATAAATAAATTCTAAGTTATTTGGATTGATAGAATAAAAGGATATTTTTTATTATGTGTATCATTGATTTTATCAAGGGATTAATTTCAATGAAAAATATAACAGAATTATGCATAAGTTATTTGTATATTAAAATTACATAATAATTATTTAATTTTCTTCTTTTATTATTTCTTTTGTGTTAAAATAATAAAAACTTATTTTCTTTATGAGATTTTATCTAAAAGATGCTAAAGTTAATGCTTTTATAATAATTTCAGTTGTATTTTGTATAGAGACGTAGCATAGATATGGAATAAGATTGAAGAATTATTGAAGTGTCACACTCACTGTGACATCCTCGCCTGCATCTGACGGCTTAGCGCGCATGCAGCTTAACAAGCATCTAACGGTTTAGTGCACAATCACTTATGTTAGCTGAATTTTGCATGTGCACTCAATGCACACGTGCAAGCTTAGCACAGTGGCGATTCTAATTGGTCATCTAGTGAAAAAATATTTACAAAAAATGAATATTATATATATATCAACATGCATTCATTTAGGAAGACTTAACCACAAAGCAAGAACAAAAGCAAGGAACCAAGAAGCACAAGAAAGCGAGCAGCCGGTGGAAGGAAAATTCGTTTCGGAAGCTTTTATCGATCCGTTTCAATCCATTTTTCTTCCATCTTCTTCCCTTTCACCCCACCTTTATTTTTGTAAGTCTCTCATGACAACAAAAGACTAAGATCACCTATTGTTGGTAGCTCTGTAAATCAAACTCTCTTTGATGTAATGATTCTAAACTATCTTTTAATATAATGTTGTTATTATTATTCATCCCTATGCTTATTTATATACTTATGGTTTGATCATTCATCTTTATGTATTGTTTAAAGATATAAATATTGGAAAATATTTGTATGCTAAGAACTTGGGAAGAATATTCAAAGTGAGTCGTATCTAGGGATAGAATGGTTTTCTTTAGTATGTTCATGCATCTCCACTCTTAATACAAATAATTTAGTAATCAATCACCAAAAGATTGAGAGAGATATTAAGTGGTTTAGATTCTTTTGCTCGAGAGATCTTAGTTATAGTAGACTAATAGATGTGTGTAATAATTATATTAATGTTAAAAGAAAAATTCATTAAGACTACATCGAAAGAAGTTATGGCAAGCCCAACCCCAACACGGTTTTTAACTCACCACAACATCATCTCACAATTTCAAGTTTTTGTTTTCTCAACCTTCACGTTCCTTGGTTTGTAGATAATTCTCTTTAGTTTATATATGTAGATAAACACAGGACAAAATACATATATATATATATATATATATATATATATATATATATATATATATATATATATATATATATATATATATATATATATATATATATATATATATATATATATATATATATATAACTATGAATTCAAGTACAATTTATGTAGAATACGATACTCAATCTTATTATTTTATATTAATTGTGTAACTTGATACGCCTCCTAAGGAGATAACAATAATTAATTATCTTCAATAAAACATGAATTAAAATCTAACATTATCTAAGGAAAACGAGTCTAATTCTACTCCTAATAACATAATATCAGTACTATGTTTTTTTTATTTGATGAAATAAAGAAAAATAATATGTTGATATAATTTTTTTGCCCTCATACAATATAATACACAGTATTGTAACTTTTAAAGCTTAAAATTATTATTTAATATTATTAACACTTTATGATTAATTATTGATAATAAATTAAAATTTTAATTTGTAAATTAAATAAAATACTATTGATAAATTTATGAATTCATAACTTTATTATATTGTGTAATTATTTAATATTTTAATTTAAAAATAAACGTTCAAAATAATATAAAAATTATCTTGTCGTAGTTATTTTTTAATACTCATCGATCTACTAAACAAATCGAAGTATACTCAATGTAACTCTTTTGATAATAATATTAGATTTGTGGGAGATGATTTAACTTCAATTATCACAAAATATATTCTTGAAAAAAGATAATTGTTCAAATAGTTAAAAATTGTGAAAATAACTCGATGCATGTGGCACCTAAATTAAAAAGCCTAGTTAAGGTGCTTAAAAAAAGGGTGGAGTTTTCTTTTTTATCTTTAAAATTGCTGCAACCAAACAAAGAGAATTCTCCTCTACACTAACAAATAATTGGCTTGATTAATCTGTCTTGCTTCCAAACAGGGGCGAACCTACGGCTGAAGGGGGCCTTGTTCCCCCTGATTTTTTCAAATTATTTTTTTATATCAGGTCATTTTAAAAAAATAAAATTAAGTAATTATTTTACTTTTGAAAATTAAGTTCTTAAATAATATTATTTAAGTATTTCTTATCAATTTATATTTTAATAAAATATAATATTTTTGTAATATTTATTGTAAAGAATAGAGATAATTGTATTTTTGTTTTGTTAGATAAAATATTTTAGCATTATTATTTTTTAAATAGTTTTCTTTTTATGATATGTTATTATTATTACCACTTTAAAAGTTATAAATAATTGTAATTTACAATCAAATGGTTTTATTAACATTTGTTAATAGTCAAACTTTACAAACACAATATATAAGATTGATAACTTAATTTTGATAACACATCAAGAAATATTTGATCTTTCTATCAACAATTTCTTATAATCTTTTTATTTTTTTTGTTCAATCTTTGTCCTTAATTTACAGGGATGACAATTCATAGGATTTTATAGTATTTATGTTTGAAAAACATACATATACCCGATCCATACTCATACTCATGTGGATAACAACTTTAAT
Organism: Glycine max; assembly: GCF_000004515.6. NCBI lineage: Eukaryota > Viridiplantae > Streptophyta > Magnoliopsida > Fabales > Fabaceae > Glycine > Glycine max. Next base: position 3,501,667 of record NC_038253.2, read on the forward strand.
CATTATTCTCACGTGGAGTACTTGTATACTCAAACATACACCTGCGACCCACATACTTTAATTATGTATAAAGTTAATAAATAAATAAAAATATATCAATTAAAAAAATTACTACAAGTAAATTGAAAATTCATTCTTAAATAATTCAAACATAACATTAAAAACATTCACACATAATATTAAAAACAAACAAACATAACATAATTTATCTACATTCATAAATAAACAACATTATAAGAATTATCTTTCAGCATAACGATTCTTAAAGTCAATAATTTAATCACTTAATAAAAACTCTAATTAAACTTAAATATAATGTGATGGTGATACTCTCTAAGACCTATCAACAAATTTATAAATTTATACATAAAATTAAATAATAATTCAATATCTTTAAATAAAGTGAAACAAATATAATATAATGTATGTTAAATCTAATACCATTCTTCTACACAAAACAATATTCAAAATTTACAAGTCAATCTAAAACCAAAATACTATTCGAAAACATATGGATAATATTGACCTCAACATAAAAGTACTAATATAAAATTTATAAGCTAAAATCATGGTTATATTTCACTGTCCCAACATAAAAGTGCTTATATGAAATAAAATCAATATGATACATCCTTAATCAAATAACCTCAATTACAATATCAATATTTGAATTGGTAAGCATGAACATGACTTTAGAAAAATATATTTATTTTGCTACATAAAAGTACATGTATGATATAAATTATTTACTTGAATAATATATTTTAATTACATTAATATATAATACACATGGAATGTGCAGGGTGGGGTGGGTACTATAATACTGGTACCATTCTCGTAGAAATTTGTGGGTATATACCCACTCTCATTCCCAATCCCAATAAATAAATGAGTAATATATCTTCCTTAGTCATTTTTAAAGAGTAATATATCTTCCTTAGTCATTTTTAAAAAATATATGACTTTCCATTTCAGGGGACAAATACAGGCCCATGTGCTATGTAAATCTTATGAAAACAAATTAGATATCAAGTTAAACTAAAGATTTATCATAATTTACTTTTAAAGTTGTAGTCTTTGTTACAACAAATTTTTTTACTCTTAAAATTTTTAACTTTTAAAAGTAAATTATTCTTCAATGATTATTGACTACTTTTATCCTAAAAGATAATTTAGCGAGCTATATAATGTATTCAAATTGAATAAATTTCTAGAATATGATTAATAAGAATTTTTGCAAGAAAGATGTAATTAACTTAAATACCAATTTTTATTATAAATTTAATTCATTAAATTTTTTAGTAAAACATCAAATTTATTGGCATTTGTAATTTAGGATTTTAAAAATATTATTAATATATTTTATGTAAATATCTTCCTTGTTATATCATATATTTTTTTAAATCATTTTAGAAAATATATCAATATTTTATATGAATTTTAATGTTTATATATTTATTGATTTTGACCCTTAGTCATTGAATCCTGGGGCTGGGTTAGCCCCTGCTTCCAAATACATCACAGATAGAAAGTGCTAGCAGAAGTATGTTACTGGCAATAGGAGGCCCACAATATGTGATTGCTGGCAAAGAATAACAAATTGAGTATTTTTTTTTTTATGATTCAGAAATTAAACGAAACAGGGACAGATTGAGTATTATTCTCTACCATTTGAGAATATACCAATATATAATGATTATACTTATCTGTTTCAGATTTTTTTTTATCTTAGTTATTAATTCAGACAAAAGTACACACACTAAGAAGTAACAAAATCACAAACCTAAAATTGGTCACTTCTTTCACACGTGACATTTTTAGCTGTCATGTGATTGGTGATCGTGGGCCTGTGGCCTGTCCGAAACTATTCTCATATTCTTCTTCTTCTTCTTCTTTTTTTCCAGGATTTTTTTAGGAATTTAATCACCTATAACTTCATTTACTCACAGCGTAATTCTTTCCTCACCACGGAAAAAAAATAGAATGCACACTTTTCCTTTTCCTTTTTTTTTAACTGGAATTGCACACCTGTTTAAGAAACTTATATCACTTAATTTTCTTTACAAAATATACATTTGATTATTTTAATCATTAACAGTATCATATTATTTTAGTGATCATATATATATACAAACTGATAGTAAATATTTATTCACATTTTAAAAGGATAATGTGTGTTAAAATAAAGTAACGTAATCAACATTTAGTTAGTTTTAAATTTATATAAAACTTTATAAGCTAATCTATTTCATAAAAGTTTTCAATTTGATAAAATTTAATATCATGAAAAAATATATTAAGAAATACAAATATTATGTGAAGAATGGAGTACATATCTTATGTCTTTTGTCGACGTCTTGATTTATACATGTTAGGTCTTTGACTTGTAAGATTTATTCTTTGCATGTGGTGGTGAATGGTGATCAACGAAAATAGTTGAGAAGTTAATGAAAATATAAAAAATAATTATTAAACTAATTGATAAAAATAACGTAGCGGATAAAATTAAAATAGGCATTTATAAGATTTTTAAACAAGAGTATAATTTTAGATATTATAATTTTTTATTTTTCTTAATTAATTGTAAACTCTAATAATATTTAATTATAGTTTGCATTTAAAAATTATTTTTTCACCTTTCAACTAACTCATTATCTTTTTTTTTTTATTATTTCCAATAAGATAACCCTCAAGCTAGCTAAACACTTTATATTAAACTCTCAATAGCAAGTAAAGTTCATCTAAAATTATACTAGTAGTTTCACTTGTATTATTGTCAACAACTTATTGATTCTTTTTTAAAAACAACACCGTCACTTAAAAAATTGTTACTTTTTAAAAGAATTACAATAAATAAAAAAGTATATCGATCAAATAAAGACTCTCTTGGTACTATAATAAGAATTATAAAAATGAACTACTAGCTCATATTTTAATTGTTAAATATTCAAAATGTTTAATATATAAAACATTGTACACTATTCTGTCATTGTTAAACAGTCTCTATTCAATTTAATATTTTACTGACTTTTGGTGGCAATGGCTATGGTCGCCGTCCCTCTAACCCCCGTCCATGAAAACGTAAGAAAAAGGAGGACAGAGAATCTTCGGGTGTTATAACAACCAATGACAAATTTGACGATACCAACCAAACAACAATAATAAGAATAGTTTAATATAAATTAACATACGTGTAGGAGTGTAGCTGAGAGGGAATTGGGTTATGTACTCATGTCGCCTGTATAGTTTTCACGTGAAGAAATAGAAAAAATCATTTCGTGTCTAGTGTTCAACAAATGAGACAATGATATAGTACCATACTATAATTTAAGACAAACTTTTTGGTTTTAAGCAGTGATGTCACTACTCTCACAATCCACCACAAAAGGAATGAGTGGCTCAACATTCAATGGTACATGTATGAAGCACTGGCTTATGGCTCATCCTCACGACAAACATGCATTATTCTTTATGTTTTTATTTTATGTTGTGTATATTTATGTGGCACTGTCTCTCTACGACAAAAGCATGCATGGTAAAAGGGGACCTGCTAGAGCTTATGCTTAATGCGATTTTTCACCAAGCCAGGCATGGGACCAATTTGGTTCTCGATCTAATTAGATTTATCTGATATATAGGATTTGATTTTGAAGGTAGGTTTAATTTGGTTTGGTTCGTTGATGTGAAAGCGGAACGGAACTATCATTGTGTACATTTTTTGGTTTAAAGAACAAGTCAATTATGTAAAAATTAAAATGTCAAGAGGAAAGGTTTAAGGGTTGGGTGAGCTAGCAAGTTCTCTAAAACTAGATGTCCATGAAGCAACAATTCTAATCTATTTAAGAAATCCATATCCATGTTCATATAAATTAAAAATTGGAATTTCTGCCAATATTATATAGTGGACATTAAATGTATGCACTTCAACTAGTTACAAGAATAAGCTGCAAGAGTCACTTGTATGCAGCAACGTTGTTAATCATTGCCGATCGAACTAGGAGAACTTCATTTGACTATGCAATCAATAACATGCATTTGGCCACAGTCACTTCTCTTACTGTTCTCGGTAGATTTCTTAAAGTTACCAGAAATGATAATCTAGTAAAAAAATCTCTCTTAATTTGACCATATACCATTTTATAAAATGCATGCAGTTTGATGCACAATGTAGAATGTCTGTGCCACAATTCATTTCACTCTCCATTTATATCCATCTTCTGCAGTCAGAAAACTCCTACACACATGGCTCGATCTTGAATTTTTCCATAAAATCCTTTTGCATTACGGTATATCACAATACAATTAATCAAATGTTTGATATCCATAATATGTATGCTAGCCTGATTCTTTGTTCACGTGTTATAATCCTTATCCAAGAATTTTTTTTATTCATAAGGATCAAAGATAAGTATCAAGATTTATAACAATTTATATAATCTATCAACCGTCTAAATTAGACTACTCAAAGAGAGTTTTTTTTTCTTCTTTTCTTTTCTTTTTTTATTCTAAACAATGCATAAGAAATTAAGAATCATGATATATCATAGACGGCCCAAGTACACAAGTCTCCTAGAGCTGGCGAAGCCCACGAACCCCATAATGGGATTCTAGATCCTTCTCGTACGTAAGTAGGGTGCGATAATTAAACATCACCCTGCCTGGGCTTCCACCTCACATAAAAGCAATGCTAAACACACCACTCATGTAAAGTCGTTAGAAAATATAATAATGTTTAATTTGCTAAAATTTATGATATTAAACGAGATAAGTATTTTTGTTTTAAGTTTAATTTAAAAAATTATGAGATAACACAAATTAAATAATATTATTTTTTGTATATTTTAATAAATTTTATATTATATTGTTTATTGTTCATCAGATAATGTATATGATAGCAAATTATTTTGTAACTCAAATATTTATCTTGTGTTTTTTCTTTATTTGTGGTGTATATCAAACACATAGATAGAGACAGATGGATCCACGTTCTAACTTATGGGGGCAGTTGCTGCCACTAAATTAATTTTTTTACTTGAATATTTTTAATAATTATTATTTTTTCCCTGTAAAAAAATAGGTATTATCTTCATAAAATAAATTTTTTAAATAAGAGAATGTAAAAAATGAAAGATAAAATAAATCGATACTAATTTTATTTATTTTATCTTTTTAAATTTGTATAAATTTATATATTTTGATTTTTTTATTATGAAATTGTGTATTTTATAAAAAATTATAATATTTTTTTTAGTAAAAATATTTTGGACTATTTCTTTATCTCTAGAGAAAATTTATGAATCCCTCGTGTATCAAACGCATTAGGTTTGATAATTGATATTCCCACTATCACACCATGTGTACTAAAACTTGTAGAGGTTTTTTAGTCTCGTGAATAACGTCATCTCATGAATATGTTAAAAAAAAACCATCTCATGAATGATTGAATGGGATGGGGAAATTTCAACAAGCACTGTGTTGACTTTATGATGAGTTGCAAATTCTGTATCCAATGGTTAGTATATTCATGGACTATTATTTTACTAATCAGTCCGGGTCCGATTTTTTTTATAGATTTTATATTTCTTTAATTTTACAATTTAATTATATTAATATTAAAATTAATATATTATGTTAGTAAATTAGGTTGATTCAATTTTATCTTATATACCTTTGGTCTTAATTAAGTCATGTTTAGATTCAAATAATTAAATCACTCTTCTTCTGTGAACACTCCCACCAATGTCTTTCTCTAATGGTTGCTTCGCCCAACGGAGCACATAATATTTTTTTCGATATTTTAAAGAATTTAAGAAAACAATACTACTACTATAAAATTAACATTAAAAAATCATATAAAATTAAAAACAAAAATTGTAAACTGAGTGCTGACCTTCTCCCCACTTGGTAACTGGACTGTTTTCTAGCTGGCACTGGCAATGCATTTATTTGGTAAGACTAAAAAATCGTTGACCTTCGATCTTTTGCTTTTGTTACGCAAAAATGCCAATGAAAACAAGCAAGTGATACCTTTTTTTATTAAATTAAATAATTAATAATTTATGTTTTTATGAATTTACTTTGTATTAATCGTCTTAATTTTATATAAAATTAATTAGATAAAAAACTGAACAAGTTTAGTACTTTTATAATATGAAATGTTTCTTTTTATTTATTTATTTAGTAACTAAATTATTAATAAATATTTTATAAGAACATTTAAATTTATTTTCTGTGGGTTTTCGGGGGTAAAAAAGTTGGACATTGATTTAAAAGTATTTTTGAATAAGTGATGATACACTCTTTTTAAGTTTTGTTTGTCTTAAAATGCCTCGTCCGATGAAACATTACTTTATTTCACTAATATTTATAATTAAATATTCGTTGCACGTATGCCACCTCTTTAAAAGCCATACAAGTTGAAGGGTGTCAGAACGTTTCATTTTTTAATAAGTACGCAACTTGGACACTTTTAGAAAATACATCTTGTGTTTTTTAAATTTTTGTAACTTTGATCATGTATAAAATACTTCTTAAATTTTTGTGATTATCGAAAAATAAAATCTTTCGTAAATTAATAAATCATTAATTTAATTTAAGTGATATTAAATTTCATTTTCTCAAATAAAATATCATGTTTGAATGATGAATAAAAAATGTATTTAAAGGAAAAAAATTTCACTAAAATGATAAAAAAAAATCAATAAAATTCAATCATTGATAATACATTATATATTTTGTATTAATACTATAGTAAAAAAAAAATTATTGATGGTAGGATATGGAATCTTATGTCGCGACATTTTCCTTGGAAAAAAATAATTATTACAATTGAGAGTAAAAGAAATAAAAAATCTATTTTACACTATTGGCACAATTTTTACAATTCATTTCCCCTAAACTTCAGGTTCCCGATAAACCCGCACCGACCTACGTTAACAACTTGACAGTAAATGTCCCAACTGATTACAGGGAAAAAAAAAAAAATTGAAGACATAAGTTATGTTAAAGAAATTACACTTTTTTTTTCTCTCTTTAAAATCTACACAAATTTTCTAAGAGGTTTAATGAAATTATTCGTATTCCCTTAGTTTTTAAAATATATTTAGATTTAATGTCATTATTGTTGATAAGGAGTTGGTTCAGATAATTTTGTGTATTTGATCATTGATTGCTTGATTAAGATAACTTTATTTGATTTAAACTTATAATGCTTTTTTGGCTTTTGAGTTTAATGATTTTGTTACTTACCCTGATATTTATTTGGTTGGTAATATTCATTTGATTTATAGGTTTATAGGTATGATAATTTGATTAAGTTTTTTGAAAAAAAAATAATATCAAAATTATCCCTATTTGAAAGAGGAGGACAAAGACATTTTCAAAAAAATCAAATACTCATTAAATGTCATGTGTATTATTATTGTAAAATATTTAGATAATATTTATGGGATTGTTAGCTTTTAAAAATTGAGGGGAGGAGTGTGTAATTTTTTTAAATCTCAAGAGAAATTTATGTAAATTTTTAAAATAAAAACATGTATAATTTTCTTAAGTCTAGAAGGAATCCAGCAAGTTTGTATAATTTACTATTCAAGAAAATGTTTTGTTTACAATAAAATAAAGCATTGTAAGAGAATATGTTTGATTTGAGTTTGTAGAGTATTTTACAATCTCTGTTCATAAAAAGATGGAAAAAAAATAACTGATAAAGATATTTATATATGATACGAAATATGATGAATGTGAATTATTTGATGATCAAGTAATAAATCTGATTTATCTGTTATCTTTTATTGTTATACGTGGAAAGAAAATAATCTACTATTGAAAATGATACTGCTCACAATAGCTATTGGATTATTCGTTATAAATTAATAAGATTAAAAATATAAAAAAATATCATGGAATTAATATTACAAAATAAAAATTGTCACACAGCGAATTGAAGAATATTTGTGGCAAAAAAAAAGTTAAATGAAACCAAAGTCTTTATATTAACAGCGCAAATAGTCCCCTTTTAAATTGAAGAATAAATCCCGATCAGCGTTGCTAAAAAAAATTTAGTCAACATCGATTGAAAAACAGATTCAATTAACGTTAGCTAAAAAATAATTTTCAATTGACATCAATTGATAAATATTTCTGACATACTTTAACAAAAAAAATCCTATTTAATATTGATAAAAAATAATTTTAATTAATATCATTTAAAAACATTACTGAGGATTTAATATTGATAAAAAATAATTTTAATTAATATCATTTAAAAACATTACTGATTATGATGAGAGAAAACAATTATAGTTAAAATTATTAATATTTTATATTTATAAATTATTAAAAATTAATTTTTTTTAATTAATATTTTAAAATTAAATTGTGTTTATTTTTTAAAGTTTAATATTAAAATTTCATCTATTTAAAATATAAATTAAAATTTTAAATATAAAGAGAATTGAATTGTCTTATAAAAAAAATTAAAAAAAATAAATTTGAATTAATTTATCTAAACAAAATATTTGAAAAAAAAGAAAGAAATTAAAATTAAAGGAATTCAAATTCTAAAAATCTTAAATTCCTTGAAATTTTTCGAAACTGAATTAATCCTTATCCAAACGAGTTGGATTCAAGTGGTTTCGATCCAATCCCTAAAGCAGGAGAATAAAAATAGTTAAAAACTTCAAATTGTTGCATACTTGCATTGACTTATATACCACTCCAGTTTGCATGCCCTATAAAAGCTACCTTAGCTTAGCTACGACTATGCCACTCATCATCTTCTGCCAACTCTCCTATCCTCTTGCTTCCCCCGTTTCTTCCTTTCGCCATATATAACAAACAATGCAAACACAACGAGTTAACACTCTCGCACTTTTCCTCTTGTTGTTGCTCTCTCCGCCACGCCCCGCCGCATCAATGCCACCACGAGATCCGCTCCGGTCATCGTGCGCAAAGGCCAGGTACCCAACTCTCTGCTTCCAAACCCTCTCCAACTTCTCAAACCTCGCCACGAAGCCCTTGGACCTAGCCCAAGCCGCGATCAAGGTTAGCCTGGCTCGCACGCGCACCCTCTCCGTTTACTTCAAGACGCTGAATGCCACGTCGTCGCGTTTCGGGAAGAGGCAGCGAGTTGCGGTGAGTGACTGCGTGGAGCAGATATCCGACTCGGTGACTCAGTTGATCAACACGCTCAACGAGTTGCAGCACCTCCGCGCCGGAACCTTCCAGTGGCAGATGAGCAACGCTCAGACGTGGACCAGCGCCGCCCTCACCAACGGTGACACTTGCCTCAGCGGCTTCAACGACGGCGGCGCCACCGCGGACGGTGCTAAAATCAAGTTGGAGGTGAAGCGAAGGATCACCGACGTTGCCATGCTCACCAGTAACGCGTTGTATCTCATCAATCGCCTCGGTGATGATAGCGTGAGTGGGAAGCCTCGCACTGATTTCGGAAACTGATCCTGTCCCGTAACCGAAACTATTTATTAAGACAGTGTTTGGAAAGGCGTTAGAAAGTAGAAACCACGTTCAAACAACGCCTTTTTTTTTTTTTTTTTTTATCTTTCACGTCTCCAAACCCACTATAATATGTGTGCACACTGTGAGCTTTCGGTATTGGTATTTTGCTACAAGGACGTGATGTATGTATGTATGTATATGACTATATCAACGTTTGCATCATACTACTTCGATCTAATATGTGATGGCTTAACTCTGTTTTTGCTTAAAGAAAAATGTGTAATTATGGCTTCTTCTAACCTGCTCAAGCTTGCACCTCTTGTTCTTCCCTTTAAGCAAAAGCTAGCTGCTTTATTCTGTACCAACACAAGTTGACAAAAGAAGTGTGAATGCATTAATCTTCAACCAATCACAGATGAGAAACGTATTTTATTATTACACATACAAATTTCCTTCTTCTTAAAGCATTTAGTAATGGTAAATAATCTGATTGTTAATTTCATGAAATATACTATTATTAAGGAGTAATAATACATAATTTTTTTATTATTTTAAATGCTTAATCATTATTTTTTATAATTTTTTCCTAAAAAAAGTATCTATTATTTTTCTTATTAATAAATATTGATATAAATAATAGCCACTTAAAATTTTCAACAAAAGTTAATTAAGACTTTTGATGGGATTAAATCCAATTCCATAATTAGAAAAAAGAATCTTATTTTTTATATTTCTTTTTTAATTATATATTACATATTTTTTTTCTCTTTAATTTTTAAGTGTTGGATAACGCGATTATGAAACATGCATATCTATCTGCGTTCTCGATTTTTGTCTTTTCTTGTTGACAAATCTCTGAAAGTTGAGTCATGTGACATTGTGACTTGTATGAATGAGATCTATATCTCTTAATAATTGTCGCACATGACAGTACTATTGACTATACTCTTAGAAACTGGCTTGCCATGTGAAGTGTGGAACAAGTAAGAACTCGAGTCTTCTTGACCATATGGGGTCGATCTAAAAAGATTTTTTCATGTATAGAAAAGAGAGATATGCCAATAAACTATTTGCACTATACAAGTGTTCAAAAATCAAAAGTCATTTAAAAAATATTTATCAAACAACGGTTGATTCAAAACTACTTCAAGCGGTTAGTTTTGAATAATGTGATTTTACTGATTTATATAAGTTTTTACAATATTTTTTTTTTTACTTTTTTATATTTCCATCGCATCACTCATTTGATTTAAAATATTTTTTTTATCTTTTCAAGTTGTAAGATTATATGTTATATAAGTATTATTATCCATTAGTTTTTTTTTATAAATAATTTTAAATAATCGGCGTCACCACCAAATCATGATCTTATTTAATTCAAAATCAAATACAGATACAAAAAAAATTAACAACAGTTAAAAAAATTCTGACTGAGGATCCAAGTTGTGACGAGGGTGCCATGGTTGTGGGTATTAGGAGTGACGGATCCAAAAACGTATTAAAAGGGCTAAAAATATTTCTTCAATTATAATTATTTAAATGTCTAACTTTTAAGAAAATATTAATGTTATTACAGATAATAATCATAACCATCATCATAAAAATAACAAACATTCTTAATTTTATACAATTTTACATTAATCAATATTTATCTTAATTTTATATTAATTAACCCCAATCAATATTATAATTATTATAAAAATAACATAGATAATTAATTTTATAAAATTGAGAAGTGGCGGGGGTGGGGCTCCTGCCTGCCACCCTCTCCATCCGTCCTTGGGTGCTGGGGTAGCCGAAGATGGCAAGATGAAGGAGACGATGGCGCACCCATAAAAGAAAATTATCCAAGTTTGAATGTTATGGATATTTTATAATTTTTATGGACCTTTTGTGTGAAAAGCATTTATATCAAATTAAATATCGGAATAACAACAATAATAATGTAAATAGCATAAAATAAAATAATAAACATGACTTGAAAGATTGATCGAATAACTTATTGTTAAAATATAAAAAAAAATTACAACTTAATGTAAATTGGTATTTGAACATTATGATGCAAATTTCGTTATTTCAATAATTAAATTATAATTTAAATTTTTTTCATCAACCCAATAAAATTAACATAAGATAAATTTTAAAAGTGTGAGATAAATCATGTTCTGAGAAATAAACAAGTTATTGCAGACATGATTAAAAGGTAAAAATTATCATGATATTCTAATTTGTAATGTAATAAAAGTTTTTTAAAAATATTATATATATATATATACATGCAACTTTTTTTTTTGGTTTCCTATGAAAGAAAGACCTTTTCTTCCTGCATCTAGCAATTCCGGAATAATTTGGAATGTAAAACCTTCGTTTTGGACTAACCTTTCCTCAGTGAAAAGGGGTGTAGGCTGTGATAGTTGGAGTGCACGAAGAAAAAACCTTAAAAGAAATCAGAGTAAGCTGCTGGGCCAAGAAGCCCAATGTTTCCCGCGTAGAAATAAAAGTATTTAAACAAGACACTGATACACTAAACCGGTTTGAGTTTTTTCTTTTACGTTTGCTTTTGCTACCCGTGCGTAAACCGATAAACCTCTGGAGCTAGCTACTAGGGTTTTGTCATCGAATCGACCATGGAAAGCATTGAAATGGAGGAAGCCGCATTCGGCATAGACGAATCCAACGATGACTTGTGCAGTTCGATCCTCTCTCGCTTCGCTAACTCCACCGACGAAACCCACCAACACCTCTGCGCCGTCATCGGCGCCATGTCGCAGGAGCTCAAAGACAACAACCAACCTTCCACACCCTTCGCCTACTTCTGTGCCGCACGCGTCTCTCTCGACAAATTCACCTCCGAACCCAATCCCCCGAGCCACGTCATCGATGCGCTTCTCACCATTCTCTCTCTCGCCCTCCCCAGAGTACCCCTCGAGCTGCTCAAGAAGCAGAATTCGCAGCAGGGAGAGCCGTTCTCGGAGCTCCTTCTTCGAGTTCTCCGTTCTCCGTCGTCGGCGTCCGAGACTGCGCTTGTTTCCGGATTGAAGTGCCTCTCGCGTCTGTTGATCGCCAGGGAAAGTGTAGACTGGTCTGACGTGTCTCCTTTGTTCAATGTATTGTTAGGGTTCCTTACTGATTCGCGACCTAAGGTACATATGTGAATTCTGAACCTGAATTTTCTGGGCGTTTTGCATTTTCTACTTTTCTTTTGACTTTGGAGTGTGTTATAGGATTTCCTGTCAAGGTTTTTTGGAATTATCACAAGAATCCCAACAAGTCGTAAATAAGATACATGCTTGTATGATCCAGGGTTTGCTTCTGTGATCATTTTTAATCTAGACGAATATTACTGTGTCTGCACGTTTTGTTTGTGGCTTGAAAATTGATAAGTGGAATCTTTCCCCAGAGCAAGAGCACTAGCAGCATGAGCTAGGATTACAGTTTAATGTAACTGATCACTTTCCATCACATGATCGTTACATCACTTTTGATTGGTTTTCGAGATCTTTTCTTTGGGTCCTGACTAGGGGTGCTCATGATTTGGGTATTTACATTACTATAACCATACCTAATAAACAACTAGATTATAAGAGGGTATTATAATTATAACCATAAGTAGTTTTTAAAATATGGATATAATTTGATATAACTAGTTATTGTTTTTAAAATATGGGTATATAACTAGTTATGAATAAACTAGTTATACAACCAATTATATAACAAGTTATATCTAAAACCAGTTATTTGAAATACCCATTTCTATAAAACTAGTTATAGTTTTATAACTGTAACTATTTTTTAAAATAAAAATAAGATATTTGAAATATCCATAACTATTGGTTATAGTTTTATACCTACTTTTGTATAACTAGTTATAGTTATAGCAAGTTTTTGAAAACTAGTTTTTTTAGCATCCCTAGTCCTAACTAAGGAAGCAGTGTGTTTACTGTATTGTGGTACATGCTTGAATGTTCTGTGCTAACTATATCTTTCAACAGGTCAGAAGGCAATCTCATTTATGTCATCGTGATGTCTTGTTAAACTTTCAAAATTCCTCACTACTGGCATCTGCGAGTGAGGGAGTAACAAACCTACTCGAAAGGTTTATTCTGCTTGTTGGTGGAGCAAAGGCAAATGCTGGTGAAGGAGCTAAGGAGGCTCAGCAGATTCTGTATATTCTTGATGCCTTGAAAGAATGTCTTCCTTTTTTGTCACGGAAGTCTAAGACCAGCGTTCTTAATTACTTCAAATATCTCTTGGATCTGCATCAACCCTTAGTCACAAGGCGCATAACAGATGGTTTGAATTTTCTTTGTCATTATCCAACATCAGAAGTTTCCCCTGAAGCACTACTTGAGTTGTTAAACTCATTGGCTCGTTCTATCGAATCAAATAAGATGTCTGGAGACAGATTGACATTTACTGCCCGCTTGCTTGATGCTGGAATGAATAAAGTTTATTCTCTTAACCGGCAAATATGTGTTGTTAAGCTTCCCGTTGTCCTTAACGCTCTCAAAGGTAAGATGTTGTGAATTCTATTGTGTTATTGAATATTGTTACATGTGGACAAAAGGCAACTGTGAAATTTTTTTATTTCTAACTATGCAGATATCTTGGCATCTGAACATGAAGAGGCTATATATGCAGCCACTGATGCCCTCAAGAGCATGATAAATTCTTGTATTGATGAAAGTTTGATTAAACAGGGAGTGGATCAGATCAGTTTGAGTGAAAGCAATGAATCAAGGAAGTCAGCACCAACCATCATTGAAAAAATTTGTGCGACTATTGAGAGCTTACTTGATTATCATTATACTGCTGTCTGGGATAGAGTATTTCAAATTGTTTCAGCCATGTTTCATAAATTAGGTGCGTGTGTGGATGAGATTATTTTAAAGAGGTAAAAGACTTTTTAATGAGAAAGGTTCCACCCCCCCCCCCCCCCCCCCTTTTCCCCCCCAAAAAATGGTATATTTTGTTAAATATATTAAATAAGATATAAGAAAAATTTCTATAGGGAAAAGCTATATTATCATAAGCAAAATTTTGGAGCTCATGAATAAAATCTATTAGTCTATTTTCTTGCCAACCACTTGTTTTCTCATTTTATTTCCAACAATTTTAAATACAAACCAACCAATCACCACAAATAGTTTCATACCCTTTCTTTATAAATTAACTATGAAATGTGATTTTTTTAGACAATTTAATTAAAATAGATTATCTTAAAATCACTAGTCACCTAACATATCCCAACATAAAAGTGATAAAACTTATTGAAATATTATTCTTTTTTTACAGCTAATCCCAACACACTAGGTATTTTGGTTGTTATTAAAAAAGTAGAACAAGTCTTGTTTTACTTTCTTGTTGTGGCTTATTAATTTGTTGGTCGGTGATTGGAAATATGTATTATTTCTAGCTGTTTGATTAAATTTTATAGAACTTGATGTGATCTCCTTTCATGGTTTCTATATTTAGCTTCTGACTTACAGTCTTTGTGATATTTCTCTTCTGAGATTTTTCTATTATCAACACAGGAAATAATTCTCCTTATTTTATGAGAGGAATACTCAAAAACATGGAAGATGTGCAGAAGCTTCCTGATGAAGATTTTCCATTTAGGAAACAGGTCTCATCTTCCCCCCCCCCCCCCCAAGCTATGTTAATGTAGAGCTTAAGATTGTATGCAATAGCTTGGACTTGTTCCATTTTCCTAGCCAGGACTGTATGTCCCTAATTTGTCAAGCCACTGTTCTAGCCTTCTAGGTGACAAATCTGGGTTTATCCCATGTAAAATGCAATATGTATTTATAGCGGCATTTAATGTTGTTGATGAATGATGCATGTGTTTAACCCATAACAAAGTATAACTGTTCAAAGCTGTAGAATTGATTTTTTTATTTTATGTTCAATAATTGCTGAAGAAAATGAGTGTATTACTTTTTCTTGGTTCATTTACTGGTCAATATTATATCGATAAGTTTGTCCTTATTTGAGGATCTGGGAGTTTGTGATCTTCTGTTTTTTATGTGAAATAAATTATTGATTTGAAGTACATTTTACAATGTGCAGCTGCATGAATGCTTCGGATCAGCTCTTGTTGCAATGGGGCCTGAAATTCTGCTGTCTCTTATACCTCTAAATTTGGAAGCTGAAGATTCATCTGATGCAAATGTCTGGCTTTTTCCAATTCTAAAACATTATATTGTTGGTGCACCTTTAAATTATTTTACAGAAGAAATTCTGACTATGATTAAGCGTGTAAGGGAGAAGGCTCAAAAGGTATTGAACCTTTTAAAAAGGTGCAGCAGTATCATATTAAATCACAGTATTAATTTCTTTGTGCATTTTGCAGCTTGAGAAGCAAGGATTGATGGTGTCATCAAGGAATGCAGATGCACTTGCATACTCTTTGTGGTCTCTGCTGCCTTCTTTTTGCAACTATCCTTCAGACACTGCTCAAAATTTCATGAATCTGGAGAAACATTTACGTAGTAAGCTGAAAGAAGAACCTGATATCTGTGGAATAATATGCACTAGTTTGCAACTTCTTATTCAGCAAAACAATATTGTGGATTCTAAAGACAAGGGTTATATGGGTGAAGATATGTCCAAAGAACAAATTCTGGTTCATTATTCACAGCAGGTTGCAAGAGACAATTTATATGTGCTGAAGTTATCTGCAAGGCATTGGTTAAAAGATCTTTCCGAAGTATTCCTTAAATCTAGCAAAGATGATGGTGGTTGTTTGCAGGTACTAAAACTAAAAGAAATTGGGAATAGTTCGTCAATGTACTGTAGTTGAACAGAATGCATGTGTTGCCTAAAACAACATAAAACTAGAATTTGCAGTTCTGTATATGTTTTATTCTCTATTTTTTTCATGATTTTGATAGCCTAGATACGTGATATTCATCCTTTATTATCTACAGGATATGTTTCAGCACCCATTGTAATTCCATATTTGGTACAGTTTTTGCTGTGTAATGCTCATCAGATTTACTTGTTAACTGTGAATTGGTTGAGACTCTTAATGTCCTGTGCCAATCACTATAGTGGAGCAAGAAATATTTAGACAATTTATGTAGATCATTGTCAAAGAAATACTTCTCATCTGCATTTTGTGCTTTAGACTATATCATTTTCTGAGTTGCTTCATGTGATGTGACTAGGCACTAAGATTTAGTCATGGTTTAAGTAAATATATGTGGGCATGTGCTAGTCAATCAAAAGCACAAGATCTATTAAAATAATAATAAAGCTTGTGCTGAAGTTATTTAAATATTATTCTGAGTTTTTTTTATTTGTTTTGCCTATTGGCATTGTGCTCATGTAAGAGTTGTTTTAGGGAGATATTGCATAGATAATCGAGTCCAAGAAGCTTCAGACAACTATGGCTCACAGATATGTTAATTAGAAAGATTGTGATTATTAGAAATGTTCATATGTGGCAGCCATTTTCATTTCATGTCTTAATCTCGTTTTTGATTTATGGGCAATATTTGCCTGTAAAATATTCCTCTGGACCTAAAAGCAAGAATCTTGTCATATAGGCAAGTTCTGGGACAGGTTAATATTGCATGGTTTACTGTATCCTATTCATGAACAGACTAATTTTTGTTGGCTTCTTTGTTACTCGAGTGGAGAATTGAATTGGTCCTCTCTGTTACGTTTAATGTGCACAAGAAGTTAATAGTGACGATATTGCTTCTTGTACAGCGTACGATTGGTGATGTTGCTTCTATAGCTGATAAAGTAGATGTACGCAATTTATTCAAGGAGAAAATGTTGAAGCTTTATAAATGCACACGAAAGGCCAGCAAAGTAGGCAGTTCCAAAAATTCTCATTCTATGCAGATTGATGATGCATCAAACAATTTGTCCCCATCAATTTTAAGGTGCTTATACTCATCTATTTCTCTCCACTGTCTCAATGATTTTTCATGAAGTTGTAAATTTTATTCTAGTCTGTCACATCTGCATTTTACTTAAATTTCCTTATTCTCTTGGGTTTCTGCATTTATTTCATGCAATTTCTTTTTATCCCAGGGCACAGCTTCTTGATTTGGCAGTTTCACTGTTGCCTGGTTTAGACGCTGAAGATATTGCTCTATTATTTGAAGCAATAAAGCCAGCATTGCAGGTTTGACTGTGATATAAAGTGCTACAAGGATTTGTCAAATTCCTTTTTGAATGTTGGGATGATTGTGGTGATTATTATTTGCAGGATGCTGAAGGTGTCATGCAGAAGAAGGCATACAAAGTACTTTCGATCATTCTGAGGGTATTTCTCTACTTCATTTTATTTTCCAGTCAAACAGAAAGTTTCAAATTAATTTCATTTTAATGCAACGGTTTCATTTCAAAATTCTTGCAATTTCCTACCTAAAATGCTTCCATTACTTTCATGTATATGCATATTGGCAGGAAGCATGGTTGATTGGGTTCTATTAATTGGCTTACCTGTCTGTTGATTAAGTTATTGAAGTGATCATCAACTATGTCATTAATTTAGAGTTTTTTGGAGCACCACAAATTTACTTAAAAAATTGATGATTTTATGACTGAGCTTGTTTCATGTTGGTAAATATTTCAGCTTACAGTTTTTTCTTTGGGTTATTCTTGACAGAGCTCCTCCAATGATTTTGTTTCATCAAAGTTTGAGGAGTTGCGTCAAACTATGGTTGAAGTTCTTCCGTGTCATTTTTCTGCCAAACGCCATAGACTTGATTGCCTTTACTTCTTAATAGTTCATGTCTCAAAGTCCAAGGTATTCAATGCTGGGCTATTGCTTTTATGTTTTTGGTAGACTATTGGCATGTATGGGTATGAATAATCTGAAATTATGCACTGCCTGCAGGCTGATATGGAGCACTGGCGAGACATTTTCCTTACTGAAATTATACTTGCTCTTAAAGAGGTAATGTCCTATTAATTGTTGAAAGTTTTTAGTTGTACAGTTTTAGTTTCCAAAGAATGTGAGACTGGCCAAGAGTGTCGATAAATGTTGTCCATTAATTACTATGTGATATATTTGATTAATGCCTATTGTTTTCTGTCTTTACATTTTTAGTATCTCTGTTGTGATCTTGATGTATAATACTCATTAAAGACAATGCTTCTACTTTATTTATGTGGTGAGATCGCTTTTCTTTTTTTTGATATGGCAATAAGCAGTTGGTGATGATTTGTATGTGCTTTAAATTATTGTGTGCATATAGATTGTGTTGACAAAAGGATCACAAGATGCTTGGCATGGGGATTACTTGTTCTTTCCAATAGCTTCTAAGCTTACTTCTTGAGGTTACCCTTGCAGGCTAATAAAAAAACCAGGAACAGAGCTTATGATATTCTTGTCGAAATTGCCCGTGCATTTGTGGATGAAGAGAGAGGTGGGAACAGAGAAAGCTTGAATAATTTTTTTCAGATGGTAAATATCCAATTTAAAGTTGTTCTTTTATCATGAATGTAAAACAATGAATATCACTTCACTTCTTATATTTTGTCTGACTTGATACCATCCCCCATTGTTTTTGTGCTGTTTCATGAGCTCAGGTTGCTGGACACTTTACTGGGGAAACTCCACATCTGATAAGTGCAGCAGCCAAAGGTTTAGCCCGTTTGGCTTATGAGTTCTCTGATCTTGTTTTAACTGCCTTCAAATTGCTCCCAGGCACACTTACTCTCCTGAGGAGTGATAATAAAGAGATAATCAAGGTTTATTTGTTGGTCAAATGCATTGCTGACTGAGGTAATATTATTTCCTAGAGCTGCTAATTAAATGTGCTCTGTCACATCATTCTGCAGGCCAATCTTGGTTTTTTGAAGGTATTAGTAGCCAAATCACAAGCAGAAGGCTTGCAGATGCACTTGAAAAGCATGGTGGAGGGTTTGTTGAAGTGGCAAGACAACTCAAGAAATCATTTTAAGGCTAAGGTTGTTTTGCTTGTCTCATGATCTTTTCTTCTGGATACATTTTCATTGATTTGTGGTGGATGACTGCTGTTTGGAATTGAAGCTACTACTACTATATTGTAAACTGTGAGATTCAATTTTTTTTCAGGTTAAACTTCTTTTGGGAATGCTTGTCACAAAGTGTGGGCTTGAGGCTGTTAAAGCCGTCATGCCTGAAGAACACATGAAACTTCTTTCCAACATACGCAAGGTCTTTTTAATGTCATTCTAACGAATACTTTGCAAAGAAGTCTTTCAGGAAATTTCAATCCATTTTTAAACACTGAAAAAAAATCCATTTTTTAAACAGATCAAGGAGCGAAAAGAGAGGAATCGAAGTGCTAAATCGGAAGAAACTAGATCTCATTTTTCAAAAGCAACCACATCCAGGTAACAATTATGTATTTATTTGCATTAATAAGAAACAAAGACAGTGGTTTAAGTCCCACACACCTCAGTGTGTGACACAATATATCTAACATTCTTTCCCCTTGCACTTCTAGCATTTTACATGCATATATATACTGAAATCCCAAATAGTGGCGCTGATCAGGGGTGCCCAAAACCACTGAGTAGGATAGTGGGATGGTCACTATATGGAAATTTAGAGGCAAATTAAATAAGTTATGTTTCATATATAAATGTTCAAAAATAAAATGAAAAACCAAAATTAAAGACAGCTGCTGCAACAAAATGAAAGGGCAGAAGAGTCTTAGAGAGCTGAGAACAGTGAGATGAGAACAGAAATGGCAAAAAGAGTTCTAGAGATTGTGCCAGAAAACAGAACAATGCTGGAAACATGAGGATGGCATCAAAACTTAAGCAATGGCTGGAGATGGCACTGGAACATAGTGGGTTGTGCTTGAGACATGGGCTGGGCATGTGTAACCATTTTGGAGTAGGGGGTTTTAATTTTGAACCCCTTTCTTTTTTCAGAATGAAACAGGTGTAATTGTAAGTGTCCCCCAAAACCGACCTTCATTGATACTATTATGGGGTAAACAAGTTTAAACCCTTGTTCAGTTGCACCGTTTTGGCACAACAGTGGCGGCAACCGGAACACACAATGTAAACTCAATGGTTGGAGCAGCTTAGGTCTGAGAAGCTACTGCTATTGCACATTGTAGTCAATCATGCCGTGATCGTGTGTGAACATGGGTGCCAAGCGTAAAAAAACTGGATTTCCTAGCCGCTACAACCTTTTCAAGACGGACCTAAAAAAAACTCTTGTTCCAACTATGATCTACTATGCTATCGCAGTGCTACAGTGTTGAATTCACAACTATGGTCTATTGTGTGATGTGTATATTCATTTTACATAAAATTTTACGTCCTGTAAATTAAAATGACAGAAGAATGGTTTTTAGGATTGGTCCACCAGCAATCTTCTTGATAAGACATACACAGCCATTTTAAAATGACATGCTTGTTGTATCTCCCAAAAAAATTTCTGGTTCAATGAATATTGCCTATAATTTGGTTTTATTTATTTAGTTGAGTTTTATGATTAGTCTTCTGCTTTTTAACTTCATTCTAACATTTTATTTTAGTGAATTTTGTGCTTTGTTGAAATTGCGAGCCATGTTTTAAGCTGCATCAAAACCAATAATATAATTATTTTTCAGACAAAGCTTGTGGAATCATACAAAGATTTTTTCGGATTTTGATGGGGATAGTGGCAATAGCAATGCAGAATACATGATTTCTAGAGGGAGCAAGGCTTTCTTACATCCAAAATCAGCAGCATCTTCATTTAGGTAAGCTGTAACTGTAACTTTTAACTTGTCCTTTCTTCTAATGACTGTCTGCAATGCTGCCAGATTCATTGAGTTTCGATATAATCAAAGTAAAAGGAGACCCTATTCTTGTATTTATGCCTGTTTAGGGCCTATTTGGATAAATTTATCCAAAAGTACTTTAAGAAGAAAAAAATGAAATGGGTTTTCCCATAGCTAAAATTAGCTTATGCAAACTATCTTTTAGAGAAACTATGATATAAGAGAGCTCCTACACATTTAATTTGCTCTCTATTTTCTTCTCTTAAAAGTACTTCTGGATTAGTTTATCCAAATGGGCCCATGGCAACTTATTTTGAAAGGTCTGATCTGACATCAAATCATCCGATGATGAGTAATATAGAACTTATCGTACCAAGGTTTGGTTCCGAAAATCAATTTTGACTGACAGAGATCTGTATCTAGGTCCAATATCAGACTGAAGAAGAATTTGCCTGAGCACTTGTCTGACCAATCAGATGATGAGCCACTTGATTTGCTTGATCGGAAGAAAACAAGGTCAGCTCTTAAAACGTCTGAGCATCTTAAAAGAAAGTCAAGGTTAGATGATGAGGTGGAGGTAGATTCAGAAGGACGTCTGATTATCCATGAGGAAGGGGAATGGAAGAAGGAAAAACATGCAGATGATGATTTTGATTCTAGGAGTGAACGTGATAGTCACATATCTGCCAAGTCTGGAACTACAGGCCAGAAGCGGAGAAAAACATCTGATTCCGGTTGGGCATACACAGGGAAGGAATATGCTAGCAAAAAGGCAGGTGGAGATGTGAAGAGGAAGGACAAACTTGAACCGTATGCATATTGGCCACTGGATCGAAAAATGATGAGTCGGCGACCACAACAGCGGGCTGCTGCAAGAAAAGGTATGGCTAGTGTTGTAAAGATGACCAAAAAACTTGAAGGAAAAAGTGCCTCTGGTGTGCTGTCCATAAACAGCTTGAAACCAAGAAGGACTCACAAGAAAGGCAGCAAGGAAAATAAAAAAGCAGCGCGAGCGTAGGTTATTTCCCCTGATATGCAGGTATATTTGATAATCATAATGCATTCGCATTATGCCAATTTTGAAACTACCCTGTGCTGTATATCGAAGTTAAATTAAATCAAATTCTGTTTTTTTTATTCTATTGTTTATTTGATGAGAAATAAACGATTGTTTATTTGATGAGAATCAGGCTTTTTGGGTTGCAGTTTTCTTTGTGAAATCAATTGTAGTGTTCTGATATTAAGATTCTCTAAAGATGGACCGTAGAAATTTTTTTACAAATAGGTCTGGCCGGTTGTCGAGTTATCCATAAAAGTATTTTTATAATTATTTTGAGCTAAATGACAAATGTTTTATTTTTATTGCGCCCGACTTCTACCGTATATTATTAGGATTAGGACGTGGTTCTAATAGTAAAAAAGCATGTAAAATAAAACATTAATATAAATTTTAAGCTTAAGCATATTGCAATTTAACTTTCAAAAAAATGTTTTTTTCTTCTTTTTGTTTTTATTTATTTTGTAGGGGTTAAATTCATGTTATTACGAGTATTTGATTTCTTTGTAGTCAAATGAAAGTGATTTAAAATTCCAAATTTTGACGAATAAAATGTTGTACATGATCAAGTTTGTGATGTTCCGTCTATAAAGATGTTTCACTTGTGACCGAATGGACTAAATAAATAGACGACTATGATTATTAATGTTTACAACCACTAGCTGGTATTGGCACTAGGTTTGAATATAATTGTACTATAATTTCAGTATCAGATAGTCTCGTGCATTATTGGCTTCTAGCTGCATTGTCCACTTGTCCTTTGGCATCGATAATCCTTTTATTCGTTTTATTTTTGTTGTGCGTGCACATGATAGGAATAAGATTTTTTTTTAATTCAAGTATAGTAGTCGTTTAAATTTTATTTTTTTTAAAAAAGTAATTCAATTTTAAAATGTAAATTTGTAATTTAAAAGAGGGAATACAATAAAATTTTAACCTTTCATGTCTTAAGCTAATTATGTTGTTTGATAAAAACAAAAAGTTAAGTATGTTGTATTAGTTGGGTTTGTACCAAGTTTATTGGGTTTATACAATTTATTTTACATTTAATTCTCTAAAAATGAGCTGGAATTTTTAAAAAGATATTCTCTTAACAACCTAGCAGAAAACACTTGTATGTAAGTGTTGTAAACTTCCTTCCATCGAGTGTGATAAATAAATAAATAACAGAAAATAAGTCATACTTACTAAAATATATATTAATATTTTTGAACAATAATAAAATCATGATATGTTTATTTTGAGAATATTGAAACCTAAATATTTAAATCATTTGTTTAAACTTAAATGATATTTTTGTAAGAAATCACGACAATGAAAATCCTATGTACAAAATAATGCGACTATATTATAAGATAATATTAACAATATTAAATACTAAAAATTTCATCCAAATTAATACAAAAGTTGAGCAATCCAAAGTTATATTGTTTCTTTATTGCAACTTTTGTACATGACAAATTAATGAATAAATGTTAACTTTAATTAAATTTGAGAAAGAAAAAAAAAATCAAAGGAATAGGCAAGAGTTATATTCATTTGCTTCTATATTAAGAATAAATTCTCCAACATTGTCGAATATCTATGAACATCTATTTATTACATTCACTTTAAGAAAAATTGTCTCTAGATGAATCAATAACAAAACATGTACCAATTATCTCATTCAATAAATATTGACCAAAATTGTATGTCAAATCATTCAACAATCATATCAAAATAAGCTTGAGGCTTAATAAACATTCATAAACAAAAATACCAAGTAGATAAAAATATAAAAGAGAACAAAGTCTAGTTTTCTCAATTCAATATCTCTCTTCAAAAAATTTAAAGGCACATAGACAATGGAGTTAATATCAATATCATATAAAAAAAGTTCTATCCTTTTTCCCAAATTCTCACTATGTACTTGACTTTGAACAACAATATTTGCAGGTCTTGACATCAATTCCTGGAGGAAAAAAAATGTTTTATATAAGACAGCAGAACTTTATGCAGGATATTGTGAAAACAAATAAACTTGTCAAAATTTTAAAATACTATGCCTAATATGACCAGAATAACATATAATCATCTAAAGCTTTATCCATTTAGCCTACTTTTTTTAATGGAAAAGAACCATAATCAAATACTCAATGAGTGTACAACACATGTTGAGTTTGTGAAAAAAAATCTGAATTTAATCTCATAGAATATATTCTTGGAATAGGGTGAAGAGCTTTAGTAGGACTATGCTCTAAATCAATTGATTATGATTATTATTAATTAAAAAAGAATCATAATCAAATACTAAATATCTTGATGCACCAGTAATTCCAAATAAAGAAAGGTTGGTGGCCTTAGCTTGGTTGGCACTAAACCTGCAAATCATTATAAATGTGCTAAAATTTATTAAACCCCAAGAATGAGTACTCCAGCAAAAAAAAAAAAATGATTGCACAAGCATGAACATTGAAAAAAGCGTAGGATTTCAAATTGAATAAGGTAAACGTCGGATATTAGCAGAAAATAAACATATTACTTTCAGAGAATAGGTGTGAATGAATAAAAAGAGGAGAAAAAATATAAAAGTATGAATATAAACCCAGATAATTAGAGAATTATGGAAGGATAATTGGAGTTGAATAATTTTAATAATACAATCATCTTTATTACTTTAACAAAAAAAATTATAAATATACTATTAAAAATTACCCTAATTATTTCAATTCAAAATATAAATTAGTCTTAATTAACATTTAAAGAAACATAATATTTTATTAACACATAATAACATAATGATAAAATGAATAACAAATAAATTATACATGTAAATTATAAAAATAATAATAAAATAAAAATGTCCAATATTATTCGTGACATTAGTATTAGTATTGAATTTTATCTAATAATCTATTACCATAATTGTCATTATAAAGCATAAATACTATAAATCATTATAAAATAATAAAGTAATGATAATAAATACAAAATGGCTATAAATTTTATTATTATTATTATTCTTAAATATATTTTTTCTTTCTGATAAATGAACAAAATTTTAGTTTGGTCCCTAATAATTTTTTATTGTTTTTGTCCTCCAAATTTGTTTGGATAGCACTTTAAATTTAGGGATAAAAAATAAATTAAAAAATTTATCAAGAACCAAAAAGAAAAAAAAATATAATGGGACTTAAACAAAAATTTATCCATTTATCAATTATTAAAAATATATTTGAGCATTATTACTATTCATTATGTTAATATTTAAAGTAGCATAATACGTATTATATAAAACGATTATCATATAATAATACGTATTTACAGTAAATTATTATAAAACCATGGTAATAATAAAAAATTTAAAAACATTTCATAAAATTTAGTTAATTAATTACACTATATGAAATCAAAATTCATTTAATAATTTAATTAATATAACTTAAATATATGATTGTCATAACCTTAATTACTTTAATTAAAAATAATAATGTATTTCTTGAATTAAAAAATCAATAAAATTCTTGTAAAAAAATCAATAAAATTTAAAAAGTAAAAGAATGGATAATGGCACGTAGCATTTGACTACGTGACAATCTTCTTTCATAATATACTATGGATAAAAAAAAAAAGTTAAATTTAAGAAGCTACTTTTCCTCCATTTTCCTTGATAAAAAAACTACCCCCGATATATTTTGCTTAACTTCTTTTAAGGAGAAAAAAAAAGAACCAAATAAGAATAAGAATAAAGAAAACTACATGCATTATACAAATTCTTAAGAAATTCTCACTTGCAACTATTTTCTTTTCTTCCTATTTCAACTAATTTATCAAAAAGATGAAATAATAACGTCTGTTGCCATATGTTGGAATCTGTTGAACATATGAATTCTAATTGGTGTTGCCAGAGTGTCTAAAGATATAATATAATAAAATGTCTTTGGATGACACAGGCCCTATATCTATAGACTATAGCCACTTCCACTTTGGAAAACTCAAAACCCTCATAAAATTGAAATCACCCTCCAGGGTATATAAATTCCAGTGAAACTGAAAAGGCATAATCTATTCGACGAGTCCGCTAAACAATCACTGAAATTTGGTTATTGCCCAATGCCCAGAGCCATGAGGGTCTATTTGTACATGGGAATAAAACAAAAGACTGTATCCATCCCATCAAAATGGTTGTTAAACGGTTACATCAAAAGTGGGTCAACTCCTACTCTAGCCATTCATGGTAAAGATAGGATTTTATGGTAGTGGATAGATAGCGACTCACTCTCTCCCACCAGGAGCACCAGATAATGATAATCTATCAACACTCTGATTCTGTAGGCACACAACCAACCCCATCCCAAAAAACAATGTTTCTCAACAGTTACTGATCCAACCAACTAATCCACACCGCATATATTCTCAACCAACCAAAACACTGGAGTTAGTATGCAATAAACATTGTCTGGGTACTCAGTAACTGCAACATAAAACATAAAAACAAACATAAGAATGGAGTAGAAAAGAAAAAAAAGAGGAGGAAAACGTAACCACCTCCCTTTTAACTGATATATACCTTACCTTATAATAATAAGAAAGTACTGCTCTGAAATCTGTTTCACTAGTATGGTGCAAATATGATTGAAGAATTGTGACCCCCAAAACCAAATGAATTCGACAAGGCTGCCTTGACATCCAGTCTCTCTTTCTTTGAGCCAACAAGCACTTTAGCATCCTTTTTTTTTCATTTGACCAAATTAGATAATTTTACAATTTATAAAAAATGCGACAAAAAAATTTAAAACAAAAGGGATATTGCAACAGGTAACATACCACTCCGTTATCTGGGTTTTCTAGGTTGATATTGGGATGAACCCACCCTGTCCTAATTGCCTGCATTAAGGAAAAATAAAGCTTATAAATATCTAGTTGTGAAACTTTAGCTACTACACAAATTTCATAAAGAAGTGATTATTAGCTTTAAACCTGTATTGTGGCCACAGCTTCCACACCGCCAGCTGCCCCTAGTAGATGACCAATCATAGATTTTGTAGAATTCACTCTTAACTGTATTATGATCAGCAACAGCATTAATCAAGAAAATTTTTTTTAAAAAAAGGAAATCATAATACCTTTCAAATTTCAATTGGCTATTAATTGAACAATAGCAATAATATCATGTAAAAGGAAATTTACCTCGGGGTTTTGACCAAAACAATGCATTAGAGCTTGGTACTCCTTAAGATCTCCAGCTGGTGTGGATGTGGCATGTGCATTTATGTAATTCACATCCTCTTTTGATACTCCAGACTGAGCTAATGCCTTTTCAATGCACAGTATAACACCAGCCCCTGTTTGAGATGGAATAAAGAAAACATAAGCGCAAGTGTAAGCCTGGAATGATCTGCAGGGGCACAAAGCTATATTCTAAACAAAGCACATAATTATTAAAAAGTTATATCAACATGAGCCAAAAAAAAAAAAAACATTCACTCCAGAACCATAGAAAATGTGGCAGGATGTATATAGTTACTCTCTTTGACTATACTGGAATTGTCAAGATATAAGTGTATAATTACATTCCAGTGCTTTTTTAAGATGATAGGAAGACAAGGGTTATTGGCCGTCTAAATCACACTGAGAATTTGTAACATTACAAAGGAATAACACAAGTTATAAAAGATGAATATGAATACAGAAACTCCACATTCGCATTAAAGTGAACAGAAAATCATACATACACCAAAACATGCCTTAGCAGAATTTAGATATGACAATCACTGCAGACTGTAATTACACTCCAAATGAAAAATGATAGCCACTTTCAATCAGCTATCTATATAATCTTCAATTATGTAGTTCAAAACTAATTAATAAAAAAGCCCTTGCAAAGACAAGCAGCAGTGAAGGGAAAACTGATTCCATGAGCAGCAAACTATGTTCATTTCCACTTCCACTTCCTCCATTTTCTATTTCTAGGACATGTCATGCACAAATACAAGATGCACTTGCATTTCTAGACAGAGCATCAGGTTCACATTTAAAGCACTCATTTTTCAAAATTCAAACTGATATGCTACAGAAATAGAAGCTTGGGCACCCATATGAATGAGAGAGCTGAAACATAGCACGAACAAATGAAAGCTAGACCAAGGATATGCAGCTTTGAGCTTTTACACTATTAATTTATTATCATAAAATAACTCCCAACAATTAAGCAAGAATATTCAACTACCAGGAAAACACCAGTTAAAATATAAATTCATTATGAAAACACAGACGTGCAAATATGTCTTACTTCACATTTCAGACCTAGAAAATGATTGAGATATGTTTACACAAAAGTAATTGACACAGAACAAATGATTTATGTTTTTAAGATTATGTGAATATAAAGGGCTTTAAACATTTAAGATTTTACCATCAGGACGCGGCTCAGTCACATGATATGCATCACAGGTGAAACTTCCACCAAGGAATTCAGCATATATGGTTGCACCTCTTTCCTGCAATGTAAAAAATTGGAATACAAGAAGTTACTTAAATACATTGTCAAAAGTGATAGATGCATTTAATTTTGTGATGATATACACATCAAATAAAGATTGGGAAAAAATGAGTAGTAGTAGGAAGTGGCAATGGCAAGTTTTAAGAACAAGCCTAACAGGCTGACATAAGATAGAAGTGATGCATTAAGTGTTCTAATATTGTTGAAAGGAACAGAAGGATGAAAGTAAATCCTAACACACAGTATGACTTGTTTTATTCTCAAATTATAACATCAAATTAGAAGTACCTTAGCATGCTCCAGTTCCTCTAAAAGCAAAACTCCAGCCCCTTCACCCATGACAAATCCATCACGGTTCTGTAATATCATAACCACAAGTGGATGGTTGGTAACACAAGAGCACAACAAGATGAAGGAAAGCATAAGCATTCAAACCAAAACTGCAAGCACTGCAATTTTTTAAAAAGGAAAAGGATATTCAACTCACTCTATGTATATCGCAATTAGAAAATAAGCAGGCAGGTAAAATGTATGGAGGATAAGGAATCCTCACACCAAATAAAGATTATAAAACTATTGTGTAGAAGGGCTGTCTGATCTCTTTTATTTGAAATAGCGATTTCCTTAAATAAACCATTTGCTGAGCTAAGAACCACAAATATGACAATTTTTAAAAATCAAAATCAACACAGCTATAATGAAACTAGCATAAAATAAAAATCTTAAATTGCATGAGATGATTCATGTTTTGAAATAAACAAGTCATTAGAGACATAATAAAATGTTAAACTCTATCAAACTATTATAATTCCAATTTGTCCATGCCTAACATGGCTTCTACACAACTCAGTTATAAAAGTTAAAAAAATTCAAAGTGTCCATGCCTAACATGGCTTCTACACAACTCAGCTATTGTTTAGAAGTGTCAGTGCTTCAAAGGTACTGAACACTATCTGATTGGTTTAACAAAAAATTTTGCAACATTCAAGGTTAGGTTGATGCACTAATATGACCCTTCGCAATGTTACAACAGTTTTAGTAGTTATATCTCTAGATTACTAGGAAAAACTCATCCAATTATATTGAGGGGGGGGAGTAAGTGTATTTATAGTATTACAATGTCCCAAGGGCGTGAAGCTTTGGTAGGATCAGTATTCCTTTGTGAGAGTGCCCTGCATGCCACAAAGCCTCCCAAACCTGCACCAATGATTGCGGGATTAATATCGTATTCATGGCATGATAACTACGCTTAAGCCACAAAGAATAAGTAACAAAAGGATACCAATTGGTATAATAGCAGCATCTGAGCCTCCACAAAGCATCACATCCTGCAGACAAATTTCATGTTTATAGTAAATTTGTTAGCACCTTTTGACAAAATGAGAGTATCATAAACCAACTTTTGTTCAAAAAGAAAAGGTAATGGGAAAATATGAGAAATCTAATATCCAAAGAGCACATAACAAAGCTTTTACTTACAGCTTCACCTCTAATGATATGGTTTGCTGCATTCAATATACAAAAGTTACTTGTAGCACAAGCTGTAGAGATAGAATAATTAGGGCCCATCCATCCCTACAATCCATAAAAGAAATCATTCATTGAAAGCTTGAGATAACATGGCCAGGAAAAGGAGAACAAGCTTATGACGAAAAATCACTGTGCCCCAAGATCTTTTAAACATACCAGATCCATTGCAAGCATGGCAGAACCCATATTTGTTGTTGCAAAAGGTACACAAAAAGGATTCATCTTCTTATATGAGATTCGTAAAGCTTCGATGGCATCATTGAAAACCTGTTTAATACACAAAAGTACAACAAAACAGTAAACAAATCAATGCAATAAAATTACAAAATATAATACGATTCTGGCTCCTTTCTGATTGCATTTTACAGCAAGTTTGATACACACGACCAGCAGGTGTCACAACTTCTTAAAGATGTTATGATGCTTCTGCATATAAAATCAAACTACTGAATGTTGCCAAAGTCATTTTTTCTCAAGTATTGAATCTCAACATAAAAGAGAGTCAAAGATAAGTTACCTTCATGCCACCCATTGCTGACCCAATCAGAACTCCACACTTTTCTTTATTTAACTCATCCATTACATCATCAGTAATTCCACCATCAACCAAGGCTTTTTTGCCAGCTGTCAGCATATAGAGCATAAATTTATCCATTCTCTTAGAAAGTTTTGGTGCTACCCAGCCATCAGTTGAGAAAGACTTGATTTCACCAGCAATCCTCTGGAGACACATAACATTTGAGAACAAAATCTACAGCAGGCACCAACTGAAAATACAATTTGAATTAAATACAACATACTGTTGGATATTCTGCACAATCAAATGTTTCAATCTCGCTTATGCCACTAGCACCATCAAGCAAATTATTGTAGAAGATATCTGGCTCATGCCCAAGTGGTGTAACCACACCCAATCCTGTCACAACCACTCGCCTTTGCTTCGTGGGAGGTTTTTTTATTGTCGTGATCTCTTGGGTAGGTTGCAAAGCTACAGCCATTGTTTTACCTTGAAATTAACAATTCCAAAGGCATAGATCAGCACTCAATAATTCTTAGGTGAAATATGAAGAATCATGGAGTTCAAAAATTGGCTTCCTTCTACATCAGCACAACTTTGGAGTTCAAATTCACCGGCAAATGCCTATCATTCACAAGAGTAAATGTCTACCACTTGGAAATTTGTATCTTTTAATTTTCAAGGAACCATAATCCTAAAGGTGCACATTAATATTAGGCAGGGAATTTGACGGCCAGACATGAATATGCTTTTCAGGGAATTTTCAAGAATAATAATAGGTTTAAGTAAACTTTGTTACAAAAATGTTATTAAACCTCATCACAAAGAAACGGGCCTAAATTTGCTTCCACTGTTTTAAATTTTTAAATAATAATAATAATAATAATAATAATAATAATAATAATAATAATAATAGAGATCATTGAGCCAGACACTCCTCCCAAGCAGCTACATGATGAATCAGCATAGACATTAACACGTCCAAACTCCAGAGAGTTTAAAATACAAAAGAACAAGGAGCCAAACCATTTGTCATGTAGTTTCTCACTATTCTCCATCCTCCCTTGTGTCTTAAGTCTTAGCATACCACCACCAATATTATAAAGGCATTAAACACGTCACAATATTTGACACACAGAGAAGAAGCATGGGAAAAACAAAGCCAAAGTGCCCATACGTGGGGCGACGTTTTCAACTTTTGGCACATGAAACACTTCACCGCAACTGATATTATTTCAGGAAAAAATTAAAAGGAATAAGAAAAACCCATAACTGCCTTGTCATATTTAAAGTAATCCTCCGTACACACACACACGATGAACAACCTCCATGAATTTGCAATGACTACAAAAAACGAAAACTAAAAATTATTAATCAAAACTTAAGAAATGGTTTTCATGTGTGTCCGTACTAGAAAGGCAAAATAGTGATGTGACGCACGAGTGACTATCCAGAGCTAACCTAACCAAAACAACTTTCCTCAACCAACGAAGCAGCAGAGCAGGTAACAGACAAGCTTCGGAAATTAAACCAACAACCCCACTAAATTAAAAAAAAAAAAAACAAAAAACAAAAGATCCAAACTGAACACACAGACTCTAACAAGCATAAAAAAAAATAAAAAATAGAAAAAAACACATCCTTGAGTTCCAGAAAGCAGAACCAGATTCAACGATTGAATTAACTTAAGAAGAATCTGAGAAATCGCGGCGAGAGCAGAGATTTGAAAAAAGAGAGGAATACCAGAATGAGTGGATCGACAAACGTTGAATTGAGAGTAGCGAGACTTTTTGGAGGAGCGGAACATTGCGTGAGGGGTTTTGGTGCGGTCGGCGTGGCACGTGACTGACATGCAAGCAGCAACGAGCCACGTGCAGAGGGAGGAGGTGGTGGTCGAAGCCATGAATGAAATTAAATCCAAGGGTGTGGTTGCAAGCGAGCGAGAGAGTGAATGAGGCTAATCAACAGAAAGTAGAAACGACGAGACACATCAAAGTGAAGTGACGCGTCGTCGTTTTGGTTTCAACGAAGGGGGTTATTGAGATTCTGAGAAACCTCGGTCTTCACTAATGCATTCCGTCTCACTCTCCAACACGATGCTGCTGCGTTTCTGCAATCTGAGTCCTTCCTCTCTCTCTCTCTAATGAGTAATGACACACACTAGTGAAAATAATAAGAATCACATTTTTAAAGAGACTGTATTTTACTTTATTAGTCTTACCATTTGCTTTCATAAATATGATAAAAATTTATTTCTTTTTAATTTAGAGAAAATAAGTTTATGAGTATCAAAAGATACTTTTAAGAATTGAGAAATCATTTTATTTTTTAATCTTATAAATAAAAGATAAAAAATTTATAATAACTCGTAAATTTTACTTATATAATTAAAATAGACCCTCTTAATTCAACAATCACTGTGTTGACGTATTATGTTCTTAAAATCACATCCAAAGTGTGAAAAAATAATGATATATGAAATCAAACACATTATACAATAATTACTTTAAACTTTTCATTGATTAAGTTTTTATACTAATACTGTAAAAAAAAGTGTTTTTACACTGGCCATTAAAATCTACAAATTAAATTAAAAATAATATTTGATGAATTAACAGTATAATTTTTTTTATTGATAGAGTATATATATTAAATTTAAAAGAAAACTGTGCAATATTTTACCCCTTTCTGATTGGTGCTGGTTAAGATGTCATGGGATTCCTTTTTGTTTTGGAATATGGTGGAGACTTGAATGAACTGGCGTGATTTACTTTGTTTTGCCAAAAGGAAAACGAAATGAAATCCGAAGTGGGAGTGTATCATTTTACAAAGCAACAATGGAATGGGATAAAATTATTTGGATTCTTTTACTTTTATTTTTAATTGTTAATTGTGGAGTGTGGACCAGTGGGATTCATGACCTAAATGTGTGTGGACAAAGAAGCCTTGGACTCTTACCGTCCTAACTCCTAAGTCAGGGTTTCCTTAGAATCTTACATCACTTTAAAATAAAAACACCTTATTTTCTAAATTTCACTCACTCACTCACTCACCTGGCTATCATTCTTTTTAAATTATTAAATCTTTTAATTTCATCCTTAAATTATACTAGTACTATTCGTTTTCTGAATTACTTACTACTTCCGTGTCATCCCAGTTGATTCACCGGCCAATGATTCTTTTTAGGCATTAATTTATTTAGGGTGTGTTTGAATGGGACAATTTAAAATTTTAAAAAATATTAAATTTTGAAAATTTTAAATGTTTTAATTTAAATAATTTTATTTTTAAAATTTTGTGTTTGGATACAATCTCTCTCGTCAACAATCACAGAATTATCATCAAATGACAGTCCCGAATTTTCCTCCACTTGACATTGGCTTTGCTTTTTCGATGTGGCAGACCCGTTCGGCTGGGACCTATTCCTGCGCTCCATAGCCTCTCGATGTTCGTCATCTCCGCCATCATATTCACTAGCCTCTTGATCTCCGTCGCCGTCGAAATCAAAGAGACGCGATGGCTTTGGCGGCGCTACAAGACTCCACTCCAGTGGCTTATGTCTCCCCCTTGGGACACGTCCCTCTAGTCATGTTTTCTTCTAATCTTACGTTTTCTACTTCTCGTGTTTCCTTCACATGTTGAGAACTGTCATTGTTGTCGTACGACATCGTCGTAAGCTTGTTTTCTTTCGACTTTTTTACCATGCGATTTCCGCCTTCATGTCTTTCTTGTGGCTTGAGTTCTCGCAATCTTTCCAAGTTCTCGCGATCTTCTTCACCACGCTCGCATTCTCCGTTATGTATGGCTACCGCTTTTGGACATTAGCGGCGGCCTCCGATGGATCTCATGACGGTGCTTGACGTTGGCAATAACATGAGCGGCACGAAACTTCACATACTAAAGCGTGCGATGCGGCTGGTTATGTCTTCTCTCGGCACGGCTGACCGGCTCGCCGTCATGGTTCCGTAGCTAATTCCAAACGATTGTTACCACTGCGGAAAATGACAAACCACAGAAATAGAAGTTCAAGAGATAAGAGAAAAGAAAGAAGAGAGAAGACGAACTAGAGAGAGAAAAGTTCAAAGAGTCACTTACACAATTTTTAAATTCACTCTCTTAGAGATAGAATTTAAAATTTTATTCTTTCAACTAATTAAAATTTCTTTTAAAATTTTAAAATTTTAATTTTTTTTACTAAAATATTCAAATAGTTACTTTTAATAAAAAAGAATTTAATTTCCTATAAAAAATACATTATCTAGTTAAATTATCTTATCCAAACACACTTCCAATCATTTTCTCAATCCATTTTTTCCAAGGCTCAATCCGTTTTTATATATAAAAATATCAAGTCTGAAACAACTATGCTGAAAAAGGTTAAATTTATTAGCTTAGTATTTCTTAAAGATGAGCATGTCTTTGCGAGTTTTTTAATTAAATATCTTATTTGATGTATTTAGTATTTTATTCAATTAAGGTTTAATTACTCATTTAATATTTATAGTTACATAAGTTTTACTTTTTATTCCACATAATTAAAATTATTTATTTAATCTCTATATATTCCATTTTCATTTTTTTTTAGTTTCTATCCATAACGTTTTTAGTCTCTACCATAATTTATTTTTGGTGAAGAAGGACTAAGGCCCCAAGAAACTAAACATTAAAAATTACGAGGAAAAGAGATATAAGTTACATTAGCTAAAACCTGTAAAGAAATAAAATCTGGATTAACATCAAAGAGACTGTCATCTCCCACAAGCGATAAACCAAACGTAGCTAGTGCATTAGCCACTTGGATCGTCTCACGAAAGACATGTCTCCAAATATCATATAAACTCATATATATATACATATATATATACATCGCACTATATTGGAGATATTTTTCTTGCAGTCAAAATTACAATACTACCACAAAAATAAGTTAAAAATATTATTCAAATAATATCATTATCAGAAAAATACTCATTAACAGACAATGTGTATCGAAATGTAAAATTAAAAATTAATAAATCTCTATATTATAAATCTAAATCTTCATTTTTGAACGATGGTGTTTTTACGAGTTATTCATAGCAACATATTTTATCCTAACCATATATATAAAACATTTAATTTTTTTTTTACCTTTTTATTCCTTTCAAATATATTTCTTACTATTAATTTGATTTAAAATTTAAATCTTAACATATAATATCAAATTAAAGATACTTTTGAAATTTGAGATTTTTTTTTTTCAATTTGGGAAGTTAAAATCAGATTTGTTCAAAATTTTAGAAACAAAAACATAATTATTCGTAATTTCTTTTTGGTTCTCCTAAAAAAAAATGGTTCCACTTAATATATGCTTTAATTAGCCGCTTGATAATAAAAAAAAACTGAACACACAGGGTCTTTCTCTAATTAAAATTGTAATTTAATGCCCAGGGATGATATATTAGAAAAGTACTTTCTAACTTTTGCATTTTATTTTAAATATAAAACATGTTTGACCTTATCTCCTCCCATCCATTGTGTGTGAAATGTGAATGGATGTGTATCATTCAGGCGTTTCAAATTCATAAGCAAATATAATTATTTTAATTATAATAGACTTTAGTTTACATCCAAAAATATCGGAGTTGGAAATTAATTATTTTAATTATAATCTTACTTCTGTTGTTTCTTTCTTTTTCTATAGTTCACTTACCATCACACATATTATATTATATAATATATTAATAACAGATAAAAGTAAAATAAAAAGTAGAAACATAATATAATAAAATACCATACAATTATAAAATGATACTTTCATTTACAGTACCATATAAACATTTTACCAAGAAAACATTAAAGAATTTTAGAATTATCCATATAACTTTTTTATGATTATTTTATTATAAAATATTAGACAATATTTTTTAATTATTTTATTTACTAATAATATGGCATTATTAAAGTAAATACCCTAAATTTTATATAATTAATTAATATTATTATGTAGTTAAAAAATATAACAAAATTTAATAGGATAATAATCAAAACAAATATTTTATATCACTAAATAAAAAACCTTTAAATGATTATTTTTCTAATTAAATTATAACACGCCATTTTAAATTATTTTAATATTTTAAGTTATATACATGACTAGAAATATTATATCATTAAATAAAAATATTAATAAAATAATATTATAAATACTGCATTATAATATTATTATCATTTCTTGCTTACAATGAGAAAGCATTATATCAAGATACTAATTAAAACCAATCTTTCAAACTATTAAATAAAATATTTTTCAAAATAATTATTTAAATACGGCTAATCTAATTAATATTATGATTAATAAGCTTTAAACATGTTACAATAATAAGAATATACACCCATGTAAATCATAAATACACAACAATACACTGAAAAGATACAAATTAAGTAGGAGTAAAAAAATCCTTTTAAAAATAAAAGGAGTAAAAAAAAAAAACCAAACGTGTAAGCAATCATGTTTTAAGTCTTAAACATTTATTATAGCAAATGAGTCTCAAGACATGGAATAAAGGCCACTATTAAATACTACTATTATTCAATCCTAATCACATTTAATTTGGAGTGATCTGTTTTCCAATAATGATGTAATGAAATCATTTGACGATAGATTGAATGATAACAGAACATGATTGTACACCAAAAAAAAAAACACAAGGACATGAAGTCTCTTAATTTATCGTTTAATTTATAATTTATGACTCATTGACGTTATTTATTTTATATAATTTAATTCATAATTTATCCATACTTGCTGTTGTTGTAGACACTTTTTTTTGTCAGGGATACATTCTGATCAACTGGCGACATAGATTGTTTATTGAAAGGTAATTTTATTTAAGTCAATAAATATATTTTTTGAAATATTTAATGCAATTAAATATTTATAACTTGAATTTGAAGTCACTAATTAAGTCAAAATAATTTTTATTGATTTATTTATATGCCCAGTGATAAGAATTATTAGAAATGATACTTATTTAATAATAATAATAATCTAAATCAATTCTATATTAACTAATTCATATACTCAGTGGGAAAAATATATTGAAACAATCTTTTAATAATTATCTCAAATCTTTGACTTCATAAAATTTATAGTTATTTTTATAAACTTTGGTTCTTTAAGTTAATTATAAAACAAACTTTCATTTCGAGATTTTCATACACTTAAAGTTCGTAACTTTTGTCTAATGAAGTGTTTTGCAAAAATCAAACCTAAGTTCTTCATGCAAGGAAATATGTTTTTAAAAAATTCTCTTAACCTTTTCTCTCTCTTTCAATTTATCCTTTTCTTTTTTATATCTAAATTGAATTTCAACTATTCTTTTAAAAATATCAACAATTTAAATAATTATATATCACAGTATAAATTATTTATCATAGATTTAAAATATAGTTTACATGTTTGAAATTATTGATTTATTATGATTTTTAATTATAATATAATTATATATTCAAAAAGTATTTATTTACTATAAAATAAATCATATACATCGGCTCAAATACTAGTTTCCTAAAAAAATATTGACGGGTTGAATTGAAAATTAATTATTTTGTTTAGTTGTTTAGATACTTGAAAAAAGCTGTTTGTCCCTCACCTATTTTAGAATTCGATTTTTAGTCTCTGTGAAAAAAAAAAAACTCACTTTAGTTTTTCATTTCTTTTTTTACACGTATTTTTTTAGTATATTAACAAGCTATAAGGTGGGCTTTTTTTATTATAAATTTTTATACCGAGAGAAACAAATTTTCATTTACACTCTTCTATGATTTAGATATTAAATTTTTTTAATTTAATTCTTTAACAAATATCCATAAAATACTAGTTAAGAAGATCCTAAATATAAAGCTTTGTGCGAGGCTTGCACATCTCGATTTGAACGTGTAGTCAACAGACTCAACACGTGACATATAACAACAAGCACGTGTAATTTAAATATTTGAAAAGGTCAAATTATTTCTTTTATTATTATCTTAATTAATTAATAATACTGTTTTAATGAATGTACTATTTAACTTTTAATATTAATTAATTAAACAATATGACAAATAAAAAAAGAAAAACATACAATAACTAGTCTCTCGTCTTACTTTTAATTAGTTTTTAAAATTATTGAATTTTTTAAATTATAAGAGTATGTGAATGTAATTTATCTTGACTTTGATATATGATTTTAATTAATTTTTAAAACGCTCCTATGTTAAAGTTTATTTAAAGCTTAAATATAGACTGTGCCAACCTTGGACGATACATGTTAACTAAATTAATTTGAGTAAGAAAAATGTTAACTAAATTAATGATTAAATGATAGACTAAAATAGATATTAATTTTTTAATAAATTTTCGAAATGCCCTGTTGTGTTAGAGAAACTTTGATGGGATTAAATGTAATTTACTCATTAATATATAATAATAAAAAATCACCAGCAATATTAAGCTACATACAATAATTAGTGATATATTAGACTGTAAGTTAAGAAAATTAACAATTGATTAAATAAAATAAGTAAATTATTATAAATTTTTTGATATTATCTTATATTTGTACAGATAAAAAATATTTAATGGTAAAAAGTTGAGCGTGATGATTTGATTTTTGATAGAAAAAGTTGCATGGGCTTAAATGCATTCAATTGAATCTAAACTATCAAATATAAACAACAATTGGGTACTTAATCAATTCTTTGAGAAATTTCATCGTAGATGAAAGAAGGGGTTGTTTTGAATTTGTTCCCCTTTTCTTACGGACTGAGAAAAAGTAATAAGAAGAAGGGGGTTGGTTGAATGACATAAGTCAAGAACAGGTAAGCCGAACATGAATCCCCTTATTTCCCATTATCACACAAACAACACTAGCTTCATTATTCCGTCTGCAATTGCAACCAACTTCCCAATTGCCTAAGAAAACAACATGCAACCACTCACTCTACCCACAGAACTTTATCTCACCCAATTTTAAGGTTGTTACTTCAAAAATCTTAATCTTACTTTTTCTCTATCTGTGAACCTAATATAGAAGCAGACCTTTCGTGTATCCGCAGTCTGCCAGCTCCAATCATACTTTTATTAACTAGAAAATTTATATACTATGGGAAATTCCACATGTCTAATATTTTGGTGCAAAATACAAATATTTTTGTTACAATAAAAAAAATCTCTTCATAAAAGTTTCCTTTATATTTTATTGGTCGGGTTGAGCATGTAAAGAGTTTCATAAAGCCCAATCTTTGAGTTCTTTGGAATGCAATAGGGTGCAACAGGAAGTAATAATGGAAGTGCATGAAATTTTAGCCCACACTGTGTGACACTCTTATAACTTATTGGGCTGAACCGACTCATGTTCTTTGGACATATCTGAATCCGTTGCATGCCTTCCAACTTCACACCTCCTTTGGACCCCATCCCAACAAATATAACCAAAGACTTCAGACCTTTCTTGTTTGTTGGACCCAAAGTTAATGGGGAATTGTTACGTTTACCTTCATTGTTGTTAAGTTCACCCAAATCTTTCCATTTTTGACAAAAATACCCTTAACGGAGTCTTGTCGAATGAAATACACAACGAAGAGTTTAAATTTTTTTATCAAAAATTTCGGTCAAGAGCATCTTTTGTCCATTTTTTTTATGGAAAAAACAAATTGGATTAACTTAGATAAAATACAGTGGCAATAAGAAAGCCCAAAATCAGACATCT
This sequence comes from Glycine max, assembly GCF_000004515.6. Classification (NCBI taxonomy): domain Eukaryota; kingdom Viridiplantae; phylum Streptophyta; class Magnoliopsida; order Fabales; family Fabaceae; genus Glycine; species Glycine max. The sequence goes on from NC_038253.2 coordinate 3,542,171, forward strand.
TAGTTGAATCATGGCCCAAAAAAAGATCTCTTAGTTGAGTGACAATAATTGGGAAATGGAACATTTTACATATTTTTTTAAGGAATAATCACTAAATCAATTTTTTAAAGACTTAAATTCTTTGTTAATTTTTTTTCTAATCACCATTTCACTCTTTTGTAAAGTGTGGTGTTTTGGATGTTCTTAGTGACAAATTTTAAAGAGTAACATAGTTATAAGCTAACATTTATGAGACAACTAGGAGAAGACTTAGATTTCTTTTATATATGTTACCACTTTTCTGATACTGCAAATCTGCTACTTCACATTTCCTCTCTTTATTACAGTTTCAATTATCATTCATGAATCATGAAGTTATTCTGATGGAACTAAAGGGCATAGCGTTTCACTTTTTCCTCCTCCTGGTAGCTTCTCTTGCTGTCTCCGTCACATGGACGGCTCCAATGCCAGTGAACAATATCATAAAGATGATGACGTATCTCACAAATAAGAAAATCGCAAATTTGACAATTTTACTTGAATAAAACTATCAATGATATGATAACCACTCAATATGCCGATTCAATTCAAGGAATTAATTAATTTTGTCAAAAACATTTAAGATGCACTGGAGTGGTAAAAAAGGTTTCCTTGAAATAATTAAGATACTAGCGGTAAGACATTGTAGTATAATGTGATAGAGAGCTTGACTTTTAACAACATTTTTTTCTAATATTTAATAAAAAAGTTGCTAAAAGTCTTTAGTCACATTAAAAAAATATTATAAAATTATGAAAAAATATTACTAATATGTTTTTATAATATTTTATCAAATATTATATATAGTATATATATGTTACTGAAGTTTAAAAATATTATAAAAAGACTTTAACAACACGTACTATATACAATATTTAATAAATATTATAAAAACGTATTAATAATTTTATTCATAATTTTATAATATTTTTTAAATATTGTCAAAAAATTTAGTAATATTTTTATTAAGTGTTAGATAAAAAAATGTTACTAGAAATTATATTTGTAGTACTTGCATATGCTTACATTAATTGTTGTATGATTTTTCTAGAACATGTTATCAAATATGGTTAACGATTCTACGTCATATATATATATACTTTCGTAACATCCAACCTTTGTATTGTGCCCTTCATGGGGTCCTGCTCCTACCTAGCTAAGATTTAAAAAATTACGGATTTATTGATTATAAGAGAACTTGTTTTCCCTGTTCCCACAAGTTTCTACACAAGATACGACCACATGCTGCAGCAGTTATAGGTGCCAATAATGTACTGCCGGATATCTAGCTAGTTCCAGACTGTGTGTAGGAATGAGCTTAATTACAACAAAGAGTGGTGTTCACACAATTTTTGCCTCTTTCTAGTTTCTACTCGAAATGGATTTAGTGATGTCTATTCCACTCAGCAGCATGTCCCATCTTTGCGCCCTAGAATGTTTCGTGTTGTTCATCAGTTGCAAGTGTTTGTCGAGTTCGGGTCACCTTTAAAGTAAAGACTAGAAATTGTATTTATACAACTTTTTTTTTTCTATAAAAGTTAATTCGCAACTAAGAAAGAATTAAATGAGAAAAGAAGAGAAAGGAACGTGGGATAAGATTACTGATCATAATATAAAACTAAAATAAAGTTAATCTAGTATACTCTCCCGATCAAGCTCATCAAGTATTTATACAATTATCATAAACATTGATATGCATTTTTCACGTCCTTCATTAAATTAGCTTTGCTAAATTAATGACAAAGAAAGGGCAAGAGTTAGACCATGTAAACTGCCAGACTAATATGAATTACTCTCCAAATGTACGGTGATCCTTATTCTCGATGATAGTATATATTATGTATACATTCAATCAAAGTGAGAATGTCTGAACCTTCTACATTTTATATTACCCAAATGATTCTAGCTATAACGTTCTTGATTAATATCTGGCCATGGTTATGGATGACCAGCAAAGCTGATATATATCTAGCAAAGAGCTTCGCATGTCGTCCTTAATTAGTTGGAAGTTGGAAAGTGATTTCGAAAGCAAACTAAGAAGAGAAAAAGATACGATCGAGAAGCAAAGAGCATGAGCGGCGAGAAAAGATACAAGTTACATACAAGTGTGTGGAGTGATGCAAACCATGATCGAATATGGATATAATGATGGAAGTTTGATATAGTGGATGCTGAATATTGTCATTGATGATGGCAAATGATGATTATAGACGGTTCTCGTGAGACCAGATTATTGTCCCCACGGATTATGCCATGCATTCGTCAAAATGACATCGATGCCTTTTCCGTTGTGGCTCTTTTCATTTCCGTAGTCTAAGTTGCCATAAAGGTGAGTATTTGAGTTGTTGCTAAATACATCTAATCGTCAAGTAATATTCGATATATAAAATTGTATAATATAAATACTTAACTAATATTACAACTTTTTACTATCTAAACTAACAAATAATGTTAATTTGAATATAACATTTAACAATTAAAAAAAACAAAACAAAATTCCAAGTTATGATATTTTTGAAATTTTTTATAAACATGTAATAAAACGATATAAACTTCAGATGATAAAGGTTGTTAGGATTAGATTTCTCTTAATCAAACTCTCTTTACACTAAAACATAATATTCAACTTATAATCTAATGTTAATATCAGTCACATTTCAAAAACGATATTCTAATTCATAATTCTTTAAGTGAAAAGACTTAAGTTCTTTAATTAAATATCAATCCCTTGCACATTTAACAAAATACATTATTTTAAACTCAATGACTCAAAGATAATCATTATTTCTCATCGTATTCCTAGCTTCGAGGTTTAGTGGGCATTTTATCACAGTTTAAGATAAAGAAAGTAATTTCCAATAGCAATCTCATCTAATAATCAAGTTATAAGTGATCAAATCATAACAAGCATGAAGCATTGAAGTAAAAAGCTAACATTAAAGAACAAGATGAATATATAATACTATTCCAAAAGAAATACATGAGAACAAGAGGTTTGAATATATTCTAACCCCAACAAAAGAGAATTTAGTTAGTCATCTCCATGAATAACATTCAAAAGCAAGAAAACTGGAGGAACATTAGAAGAAAAGAGTTGGAGAATAAGAACTTTAATAAAAAAGCTTTTTTTTACAAAATGAGGAAGCGTGTCCTAAAATGAACAAGGCAATCTATTTATACAACCCCCAAAAAAATCTGCACTTAAGTGAATGTTTGCTCAAGTCAAAAATTTGAGGCTTAAACATATATCGTAACTATGGAGTTCTGTACCTTTGTCTAAATTCAGCTTAAGTCAAAACATGTTTTGTTGAAGCTAAATTTCCTTTACAACTTTCTTTTTCATATTCTCCAAAAAGAAACTTCAATCTAAACCCTCTAATCCTAACTTAAGCACATTTGAACTAAAATTTTCACTTCAAGCTTTTAGTGAACCTTGCTCCAAAAAATTGTTATTCAATCCAATTTGAAATCCTACCAAATGGTCCATCAATAATTATGTGAAATCTAACAAAATAACAAGTTAAAGAGAACAAACTACAACTTAATAATTTACACCAGAAAGACATAAATAAAGTCTTAATAAGAAAAAAGATGAAATAATTACCTAAATTCATATGTTTCAGTTAAGTATTTTTTACAATCATCAATTACATGTCATTCTAGTCCCAAGATTGAAAACATTGGTTGTTTTACCGCTTAATTTTACCCAAAAAAATATAGTTCTTGATTTTGTAAAAGTTTGTTTATTTTAATCTTTCTTAATGTAAAAACGACAATGAAAATTTTAATATAAAAGAAGTAAAAGGAATGATATTTTCTAAAAGAATAAAATATATGTTTGATTTTTTAACTTATTTTTTGATTTACAATTGATCCTTTATATTTTAAAAGATCTAAAATAATCAACTAGTTAATTTTTTTAGTAACACATTTATCTTTTCATTAGTTTTAATCTAAATGACATTAAATTTACATCATTATTAACAAGTCCAACTATGACTCTTAAAATTAAGTTTGATATAATCTTAATTAAAATTTAAATTTAAACTTTAACTCAATCCTAAAAATTTCAAGTTAAAGATGTTCTCACTTATATACCGTATATCATATCACTATTTCACGTAAGATCTCCAACTTTCCAAATTCATTATTACTACTAATCTCTTTGGGATTTTCATTTTGGTCATGACAAGTAGAAAGCACTCTGTAAAGAAAGAAATATGACTAGGGATATTGTTCCAAATCTATAAGAAGAGACCCGAGAGATCGTCCGTAGCCATTCCTTATCGTGGTGTATACTGTTCTGTATATTCCTATGACATGTGGGTTGGTGTGTGTGGAAAGGTTTGGCACAACACAACGAATTTCAGAAAATGACTTTATGGCAATTAACCTGACCTTGTTTGCTTCAGCCCCCAAAACTTGAAAGAACATATTATGTGTCATTGCCCCATTAATTTCTCATTGATTCATTGCTTGGACAGCCGTACACGAAAGCAATATGGTGCAGATCGACAAGTTATTTATTCAACCAAGCGATGGAGAAAGGAGCAAGAAGGATATAGATTTGTGAATTCAAATAATTTATTAAAGCTGTCCTGAAAAAGTTAAATCTACCTTATTCTTGCAATTCAAGATTGAGAGCAGACACTGCCACATCTTTAGATCAACCTGATTCTTTGTCTCCATAGCACATGGTTTTGTTGGCAATGATAAAGCATTCATATATCTGATCATTTTTAGCCACACGTTTAATTTCTTCACTATGAGCCAATTGCCTTTTTGTAGTTTGAAAACAAACTTGAAGTTGGTCTCATATCATAATTGGGGAATTATTAAATTACGTACCCAGCTAACTATTTGGTTTAATTTATAAATGTTATCCTCGTTATTTTAATTAAAAATAATAATTGTAATTAAGACAGAGGGGGGGGGGGGGGGGGTCGTTATTTAAAAGATATAAATTTGTTTAGTAATATTTCATTATTTTGTAATTAAAGAAATAAACATAATAAAAAAGAAATATGTAATTCATTCCTTATATTTGATGTAAACAATAAACAAAAATGCTTTAGATCAAATTACATCCAATTCTTACAATACCTTTATCAAAATCATTTATTTTTTGTCGACATTTTCTTTTCCTTATTTTTCATATTTCTTTTTAAATTCAATTTTTGTTGATAATGATTATATGACTTACAAAATGGCCTTTTGAGTATAATATAGCAATTACAAGATTTTTTTCTTATGCGTTATTTGATGAATATAAAAACTATTGAAGTTGGAAATATTAAAAATTATAGAATAATTGAAAAGAGAAAAATCTTATTCTGTAATCATATATCTTATGGTAGAACTAAATAAAATATAGGTGTACGTATATATAAACCTGTATGCGGTTTATATTAATCGGTAGTCTATATTCAGGTCCAAAATCCAAACCACATTATTATCGAAACTATTTTTAACAGAAAAACTGTTGTGCAAATAGTAATAATATTGAGTATGTCCAATATGCATTTTATTGTAAATTTAAATATAAACATATAATTATTTTGCAATTGAGGCAGCGTAACGATGCACATAGGTCCGTTCTTGCTTATTACCATAATCAATAGTACTTTCTAACTATTTATATTATTTGTAGAGTTTAATATTTATGTTATTTAATCATAGTTTATTATTTGAATTAATTTAAGACATTTTAAAAGATAATAAATTTATTATATATATTAAGTTGTGATTAAATCATTGACAGAATATTTTTTTTATTTTGAATACACCGATACATGATTCGATGATTGAAATTTGAAAATAATGATATGACAGATGTGATTGAAATGAAATTCATTGACAAAATCGTGTAAAAAAATAACATCAAGAAAAAGAAAATGAAGATCTGCATCGAAAAAATCTACATCTACATCTATGGCAAAATCACGACATAGTTGCTGTACAGGATCTCTAAACTTTATATTAATTTAGATTAAAATAATAAAAAATATGCCTTTCTTTTTGCGTCTTCTCTATAGCGTATAAGCAAAACTAATTAAATCACTAATAATATTTAATGGGTGAGTCAATGTTCAACGTTGAACGGAATTACCGTAAACACAGTAATAAAGTGTCCATGCCATATCTTCACGTCAGGTGGATTTATCATGTCACATTTGTGTTCTCTCGATTGGGCCCAGTTCCGGACCGAATCTTAGGCCCATCAAGGGCCCACTTCACGTTCTAGCTGAATATCCCTTCCGTCCATTTCTGTACCTCTTTTTTTTTTTTCCTTTTGGATGGAGACTTAGCCTTCTCATATCTAACTCATGTTTAGTTCTTTTCTTGGAGGTAGAGACACTGAGATATCACCTAAAGTAGCATTAGCAAGACCAACCATCTTTTTTTAACCTATTTGAAAGAGAAGGCTTCAAAGAATCAAATTATCAAACTTTTGTTAGTCTTGAATCTTGATGATGTTAAAACAATAGGTTTACCTTTACTGTGCTACACAGTTCTTATAAATGATAAATTAAGAATCTAATATTAAATGTTAGTAGTACTGACGTACTGTACAATTTTTTTTTTAGCATCATTTATTATAATATATAAATTAAACAGATTATGATGTAATAATCCTCTATTCTTCTGGACATAACATACCCTTATGTTTTGTTTTGCTGGTTTCAGTGGTTTGTCCCTGAATAAAGATTCCACGATAACTAATGTTCATTCATGATGTTTCTCATAATTACTAATGATTTAGGCTGCTTTGCATCGCAAGTAGAAGAATAGATATAAATAAGCATCGTTAACGAGGAGACACGAATGCTAATTAACAGTATTAAATGTCTTCATGGACATCATAATGGCAGGGAAGAATTGACCCGAAAGAGATATCAAAGCAAAACAACGACCTTATACCCAAAAAAAAAAGTGCTATAAATGACCGGTTTAAGTTGTAACGGACATAGAGGTGTTATCATTGTCAATAGGAATGCTAATACTCAGAGGACTAATCTCATATTATCTCAATCAATAAACATATTTCGTTATCATTAGTTTCTTGGTCACCGGTTTTTCAATAGTAAAACCTTTATACAACAATTGAACGTGAAGTCATAATGGATAGGGAGTGTGGTCTTAAAAACAACCATGAGGGGGAGGACACATGATCATGTTATTATCCAAGTTTGATGTCCACACACACCACCAAAATCCACATGCTACCAGAAAGACCAAATTAGTCAACGTCATATATTCAACAGTGAAAAATTAATTACGTAAACACCTAGGAATATTGACTCTCAATCTCTCTCATCTTACTGTTTCCGGAATTCCAATAAAAATTTAAAAAACTGTATCTTTCTCTCTCTTTATCATTTAATCCTTCATCGCAGTATCAGTGAAAAACCCTATATTATAGAACCGACCAAAATAATATAATTAAAACTTTGGTTACTTTTATATGGTAAAACCGAAATCAAATCAATTATTCATTGATTTATGTTTCGGATATGTATGGATAGCCATAGATTTCTTTGCTCAAATTTCAAAAGACAAGATATATATACTAAGTAATAATTTGATGATACATACTCCCTATTGAATTGTATGTCCAAGCTTTCTGAAATATCTTCACGTGAATGCGATACCTCATATCATGTTATATTCGAAATGATATATATCTTAGCAGATAGCACATACATAATTAATAATTTAAGGGAAGCCGCCAAAAATTAGTAAATTATCGATGTTATTTTTTACTTGAAGTTAGCTTCTGAACCTTTGGATAATAGTAACTTGTATATTTCAGCTCCTTTAATAGATAATATACAAGTGTAGTGGGGACCAATGCTCCTTTAAAGAGGGAAGATCTGCAGAAGAGGGATATGTATATAACTATTACTTGTGGCTGGGATTTAATTCCGGAGGTTAATTTGTGGCAGTAACTGTATTGACATTATTGTAGTTTTGGCAGCTATAACAATGTAATCGTAATAATGCAGCTTTGAATATGACAAATTATTACAATTGCATGCATTATATTGTTATTTCAATAATCTTGGTGATTAATTATTGGTTTTTCTGCATATTTATTTGAAATCAGAGTCTGATCATTCATTACCCACATTTCAATCCTACTTTAAAACTCTCATTACTGGTGTAAACTAGTGTTAAATACCTGACATGCACTACTTACTACAGCATTTATATTAGATATGATGACATGCTTTATATTACATATTAAAAAGATATATGTTCAAAGTAATGGAAAGCAATCAAGGCATGCTAATTAAAGTAAGAAATGTTGATCCAAGTAATGATATCCCGCAACAACACGTCAGGGAAGGCAAACAATAATTTTTAAAAAAAAATAAGCACACGCCAATGATCACAAATCCACGTGAAGGTCAATAATAGCATGACATTGGTTTACTGAGAAGTGGAGCAAAAACAGTTGCACTATGATTCTTGTGTAGCCTGGTGTCGGTGTTAACAAATAATCAATTTGCGAGCGGCGAGCCTAACTTCTCTTCTTTATGTAATTTTGTGCATTCTTTTATTATTTTAGATGAATTGAGTATGTGGTTTTGAGAATTTTAAAGAAAAGAAGCGTGGGGGTGTGTCAAGTGCAGGGGACAAAAACAGAGGACATATTACGGCATTCTAAGAATTTATATGTATAATATACATATTTCTTAATTCCTAAGAACACTTAGAAGGGAAGGTTCCCTCCAACAGTTGTTCGTGCCGTGAACCTGGCTTCTTGCTGGCTTCTAAGGGCTCCGTAACTGAATTTGTATTCCAATTTCACTGTGCAATCTTTTAGTACATGTAATCCTATTTAAGCCAGATAAAATTATAAAATTATTATGTACGGTAAAACTCTCCAATTTGAGTTATGTTATATTTGTTGCTTTCTTTAAAATAAATAAATTGATTGTCAAAATTGGCATTGTGAGGCTGTGTTATGGAGCTAATTCCATCCTTATTTGTTTACAATGCATGAAAACTGATTTTTTTTTTAATTTAAAAAATAAATTCATTATTAATAACTGAATCGTCCAAATGCTTTCACATGAACCTCTGATGATACTGACTCATAGTTACGTCACTGCAGCACTAGGAGCAGTTAACATCATACCAGTTTTGCATTGCTCGAAACCAAGTAATCCTTAACCCTTCTTGAGTGCCAGACGAAACAAACAGGCTTCATTTGTTATGTTCTAGCTGCACACACGAGATGGCAGGATATATAACTATTCATTATTATTGCAAAAGAGGTTAGTAACTTTTCCTTATTATTGTTGTCGGTCCCTTTACGACATAAATGTCAAATGGTTAAAATTTATGAAGGTAGCAATCACTCTAAAAAAATACAAGGAACATTTTTTTTTTTTGTCCTGGAGACCACGGGTAAGACCATTTTATATGTTGTTAATAAATACACCCTTGGATATTTAACAAATTTGAATTAAGCATATATGGTTTTGATAAATATGTCAGGACTTAGTAAACTTTAAAATTAAGGAGTCTTGAAAACAAAGGAAAGTTTGATTTAAGACTTGGAACGCTTTTTTAATATAAATAGACCCAAATAACTAATGGTCTGAAAGTACTGAGAGAGAATAAAAGAGGAATTTTGAGTCATAAGAGGGTCAACTAATTCTTCCATTCATTTCAACCAAGGTGGGTGATGAAAATGAATACAAATGAACAGTGTGTAACCTGTTTTTTTCTTGAATGTATCTTTTTTTTAAAATAATCTTATTTGAAACATAATTGAACACAAAATATAGGTATTTCTTTAGCATGGATTTCAACCTTTATTCGTTATATTATAAGGATTAACTCATTTTATTAGACTCAATCTCATTGATAATGGAAATAAACCTTTGAAACTACATATATAAATATATGATTAGATTTTGCTTAAACCACAAGTAAATAATGCAAAGTTGATTTATAGCCTGAAAAAGAAAGGAGGAAAAATGAAAATAATTTCAAGAGAATGCAGTTTCCGTGCACATTATCTAGATCTGCTCATATTATTTTCCTTTTGTAACTTTCTTAATAAATGTTTCTTGTGTGTATTTCTTTTTTAATTCTTGTACACAAGCGTTTTAAAGATACAATACAAAGCATTGGACTGGACTGGGGTTGTCAATGTAATGGACAGGCAGGGTGTCACATTGCAAAAACCTTTTGGCTCTCACACACACGAATTCTCATCCAAATGAATTAATTGTGAGAGATTTAGCGCATGCAAATCTAGTCTTTATCTTCCAGTTGTTGGGAAATTGATTGATTGAACCCCACCTTTCTAATGGTGCCATTAAAGTGCCTACTGAAATACTGGACCCACGGCAGAAAAAAAAAAAAAAAGTGGTTAATTACTCTTTCCTATACCAAGGCACTTGCATTGGTGTTGCCCTTTCAAGATATTGTTCAATCACCTTGATGGTGACCTTAGTATCATCTTCTAACTTCAACTCACCCTTCTTTTATGTGTTTTATTTTTCCTATTTGAGACTCGGAAAGCAGGCGATCTTTTTTTTATCAAAATGGGTTTAAAATGAAAATTAATTACTATTATAAGTTGATTAAGAAAATATTTATTAAAATTAATGGTTTTTGTCACGTAATAAATAAGAGATGTAAGTGTGACTTTGTATTATGGGTTGATCAAGCAAACGCTAAATATTCATGTTAAATGATTAAATTCATGTTACATTTTCAATCAATTTAATGTTGATACCTACAAAAATAAACTCCCAACCTTATAGCAATTTATTTTTACCTCAACTTTGTGTTAATATTAATGAGGCTACTCATAATAAAAATAAATGTATAATTAATTATGAAAAAATGGGTATATCTTGTTAGTAACAAAAATGAAATAATAGTAGTATATATTTTTATTTCTTTTGGTATTGAAAAATAAAATAATAAGAATATGAATTTTAGTATTGTTATAATATACTATGAATCATAGATTAAAATAGTTATATTCTTTTTTACTGTGGTACTACTTTGTATATGTTATTACCATCTGAGATTAAACAGAAGTTTTGACTTTAAAAAAAATAAAAAAGATATATTTTTGAGAAAAAAAATCGTCTAAACCTCAAATTTTTTATATAATATTTTTTAAAAATCTATTTGTACACAATTCTTTTAAGTATTCCAATGACACATTTTTTTAGGTTTCAAAATTATTTGTATTATAATAAAGAAGATTCATTTAGTCGTAATATTATTTTATTTAAAATATTATTATGAAATAAAGATTGAAGAAGTATATTTTAAAGTTATATTGCCTTGATTTGACCGAAGTTAAATTGAATAAAAATGAACATAAATTAGTCATTAAATAAAAATGTTTAATGTCGTTCAATAGCATGAAATATATTAGAATGGTGTCTCATGTTACATGTACATAATAAACAAAAAAAAAACACAAGGTATCATTCATGATGACACTTTTTATTTATTTTTTATGTAACAAAAATTATCCATTTTGATTAAAATAAAAAGCCAAAAATGCATGTGAAAAGTATCTCAATTCTTTCCGACCACCCTTTAGGCTTCAACCACCAAGACTTTAAAATTTTCTACACACATGGCATCCCTTTCCCATTAGTTGAGGTTTAACAAAGTTGTTTTTCTGTTTTTAAATAGACAAATAGGTTTTATCATCTCGATTGTTAATTAGTGTGAACTCCTTTCAAATTTCAATATTTTTTTTTTCTAAAAGCATACCAAACAAATCCCAATTAAAATTCATTTATTTCAAGCAAAATATGAATTTGTGACTAATATTTCAAGCTAGTGCATGTCCAGTCCAGGGCAACCAGAAAGAATCACGATCATTGTGTGTTGTCACCCTAATCATCTGAGAAAGAGTACAAAAAACCATAAAAGCTAATAACCCCACCCCCACTAGAGGGCTCTCTCACCCTTTTTCTTTGCTGATGCTAATTTCAGCGCTGCACTGTATAGACTATAGACAATAAAAGACTCAACTAACAATTCATATACTGATATACTATACTTGAAAAATATGAATCCCCTTAAGTGAGGGATGAGAAGTAAGTCTCAAATGGATTTCTGTATTTAAGAGTTTAATCTTTTTTTTAATTATAGTATTAATATATAAAGTTATTTTTACTGAGAGTAATGAGCACGTTGATATTTCTCTTTTATCACAATTTATTTTATATTTAAAAATCAATAAATATTTGAATCATAGATCATTTGATTATCAAACACAAATTATTATCATTTATGTCAATTATTATTTATTTAAGAATTTGATCTGTGATGTTTGATCAAAAATATTTTAGACACCAAAATAAATACTTTTAAAAGTATTTCTATTCCTTTTTATAATTTCATTTTTATTATTATCACATTATTATAATTTATATTACTTATTAGGTCAAAACTTTCTCTTTCTTCTTTCTACTGATGCACCCAAAAACAGGATATCCAAATATCATTTTTATAAAATACTCGTGTTTAACGGTGGTTGAGTGAGTGGATCCATCGAAGAGATATATGCATGTCATGTCGTTGTCTACTGAAATACTAACATCTCATGCATATAACTTTTTTTGGCCACCAAAAAAAATGCATATAACTTTTTCATGAGAAATTGTATTAATAAAAAAAACACACAACAGTTTTATATAAGAAAAGAACTGGAAGAAAACTTTTGGAATTAAATAAATAATGTAATGAAAAGAGATAACGAAAAAAAAATATAGATTAATGTATTATATAATCCCGTTGTATACTTGTATACATATTCTTTATTAAAGGAAGAACAAGACATAAAAAAGAAAGAAACATTTCAATTATATTGACACTCTTTGTCCTAAGATCCTATGTCAAGACTCGACTAAAATTTAAATATAAAAAAAAAATAGGAGACTAAACCAAAACCCAAAACCAAATCAACAAAACCTATATTCAGGCATCCCATTAAAATTAGCTGAGTGATTTTCTTCTATATAGACATGTGTAGCCTTAAGATTAGTAAGAGTGGTGTTGCGAAAAGACTTGGTGGTTATCAATCTTGTTTAGTGGTTGAATTACCCGGCATTTAGCTTGATCAATGACAAGCCTCTAACTAATTGGATTTTAAAGACATAAAAATTTAATCAAAATTAAACTAATTAAGCAATTAACAGTATCCAACACAAAACCACGCTTTTAATTAATTAACATTGCAGTCACAGATGTCTTCTGTGGGAACTATGTCTATGGTGAATGGACACCCCCATGTGCATATACACCTAACATAACATGCGTATGGATCATTCCATTGGCGTGTCGAGTGGCTGAGGCAACGGAAATAAAAGAGGGTGGAATCGTTCCCTTTCTAAATCCTGAAACTGAAAGGCTTGATCAAGGGTTTAACTTACATGGCTAAGCATTACATTTTCAGCTATAAGCACAATATGCATATGCCATCAAGTATCTTGTTCTCTGTCACAAATTACAAACATCATTGATCGTAGCATGTGTGCGGGATGATTTTAGTAATAGTGGACTCTCTTCTTTTTTATTTGGTTTGATGCTAATGCTTCTAAGCGGAAGTTTGTAAGGAAATGTCTTGAACTATTAGGAAATGTTTGTTTATCTTAACTATTTGAGGTGATGTTTGATTTAACAATTTTTTCACTTTTTTCTCTTTGAAACTTAGTAATCTAAAACTATCAAACAACTTTTACTTTATTGTAAAAAACAAAATTAACTTTAAACTTAAAGAAAAAAGTCGGACGAAACTAGTCAAATTTAAATGATAATTTACACTCGTAATCTAAATATGAATTTAAAAATGTCAATACAATTAAGTAATGCAATTAACTAGTTAATTACCTGAAGCTGTTTCGTGGATAATGTCTTTTTGGGGAATACTTATTTTCCATCCTTCATTAATTTGTCCCGTCTCTTTGAACTTTGAAGGAAACCCGGCCATCCCATCTATATATATTAACTAGTTAAATTTAAATCCCATCTATATATTAATGTCATATTAATCTATCGGCTAACGTGAGGAAATGTGTGGCTACACGATTTTCAATTATGTAAATGACCTAACGTCGTAGATCGATGTTGTCTTAAATATATATGCATGATTTATCGTTCTCTGCCTAAATTGGATTAAGTTTCTTTGGCTTTGTGTTAGGTTGATTCTTTTAAATCTTTTGTACTAATTACGTCATTTTTCTAAATTAAGAATATATTTCGTACACTGTGATAAAAAAAAAATGAGAACTTTCAACGTGGTTCTATTAAAAAATTAAAAATAAAGTATACTGAATTGACGGTAAGAAACCACGTTAAAGATAAAATCATGGTGATTGATGAAAGTAACACAAAAACAATTATTTTTTGTTTTAAAAAATCAGGATGGGATCAACTCACCATATTAGTAAAGATGCACAAAGACAAGATAATTAAATAAAACAAGGTATCTATGTTCCCAGAAATAAAAGGTGAAGAGGTATTAATTGGATATATTATGCAGCAAGTACATATTCCCCAATTGAAAAGAATAAGTATAATGTAAGTTCATGAATTTGGAAGAGTCTATGCACATGAAAATTTTATAAGATAACAAGATTTGCCCTCCTTTTCCCCAGAACCTTTCTTTTTCTCTTCCTGTCTTTCATTTTTGGTATTGATACAATCTTCTTATTATCTTGTATGTGGATAGACTAGATTCTTACTTTTTGTCATTCTGAATTCGGCCCCAAACGAGATAATGTTGGATCTATTATTTAAACTGGAATCAGATTCTTTGCTTGTCATTCATAATCAGATTTGATATGAAATTTGACTTCAGAAATTTAAATGTTTAAATATATTGGACTAAAATGAAATTAATCAATCCATATACTTATTAGTAATTGGAAAGTATATATTATGCACATTAGATGAATATGTATTTTTTAATTTAAGAAAAGTTTAAAGAATAAAAATAATTAAAACTAAAAGTGAAACTAGTATAATAAAATTAGACAAATAAGTAGAAATTGTAATACATAAAAGTATTAATTAGTAAGACTTTTTATTCAGTTAAGTTAACTATATAATAAACGATTTTTTCCCCTTATCATCAGATATAGTTGATATTTTTTTTTTCTTATAATAAGATTTTATTTTATCTCTGTTTTACATTAATTATTTTTTTATTAAAATATTTTAAATTATCTCTTTCTCTTTCTTCATGATATTGGAGAAGATGAATAAATCCTTAATATAATTAAAGATAAATTTAATATTAATAATTAAATTAATTAATTTTCTTAATTAAGTAAATTAGTCTGTATTAGAGTTAAGGAGGGAGGGAGTATATGATTTTAAAAAAAGACTTTCTATATTTAATGCACAACATTTTTTTTCCATTTAAATCATGCATGCATGGCTGCGTGGTTGTAGCTCATATACATAGCGTATGGTGTTGCCAATAATGCCAAACTTTTTCGCCTGCTCAAATTTCCAAAGATAAGAACCTCTATTAGTTCTTGTCTTTTATTGACTTTTCACTCGTGTGGGTGTTTTAACGTGTATGCACGTGCACTTTTATTGGGCATTTTATACGGGTGTTTTAATGGAAGTTGATAAATTAATTATAAATTAAATTATTTTTTAGTTAAAATTAATTTTAAAGTGATGTAATATGTTTGGATATTTTTATTGTAAAATTAAGTTAGAAATAAAATTTAGTAAAATTTTTTTATTTAGCATTTAAAATTATTTTATCACATAATTAATTTTAAACTCTGTTTGTAATATGAAACTAAACATGTAATAGATTATCTAAATTGTAATCCCTTAAAACAGTCACACACCTTCAACCACCTAATTTAAATTCTCTTAGTTATTATGTTTTATTCTTATTCAGTCATATGATAATTGTTATCTTAAATTATTTTATAAAGACAAAACAAATGAATGAAATAGAATAATAACTATATAAAAATAATTTTATTATCATTAATTTATTTTTTATTTTCTATAACTCATATTATTAATATTATAAGAGATGTGAGTGAAAAAAATGTTATAAAAATTAAAATAACAATTATTTTAGAATATTTTTTATTATTATGGGATGGACTGAACTATTTATTTTGTGTGCCAGATAACATGTTGCAAGATGATAATCTTTTAAATGAATTTTAATTTCTTACATAAATCTAACTACTTTAAGACATTGATATCTGACTCTTAAGAAGATATCTCAATTTTTAAAAGCATTACTTTCTCAATTATTAAGATGATAGTCTTTTAAATAAATTTTAATTTTTTACATAAATCTAACTACTTCAAGACATTGATTTTTAACTCTTAAGGAGATATCTCAATTTTTAAAAGTATTACTTTCTCGATTCCATAATAATTTTTGTATATGAAAAAAAAAGTTTTAAAATAATTATTATTTTAACTTTTTAATGTAATATGACTTAATTTCTCGTTTATATCTTTAAGGTATTGGACTAATATGAAGAATTCCACATTTAATAGTGTTCATATAATTTGATTTCAACCTCTATGCATTAAATAACTAATATGTAATACATGTTATTCTACCGTTAGGACAACGAGTTAAAAGATAGTAATAAGGGTATAATCATATAAGATATGCTCTCTTGAATGACTAATAAATCTATGTTAATAATAAAAAATATTTTATGATTTGTGTCTATTAATAACTAACATTATGCTAATTAATTTCATTGACATAAGGGCCATGTCTATAAGTTTTGGAACCTAAGGTAATTTTTTTAAAAAGATTTAGATTATGTTTGAATAAACTTTATATAAGCATTATATCAAAAGATACAATTAATTGAACTTCTCTTATGAGGTAAATTAACTTATGCACTTAATTTTTATAGAAGTTACTCATTTAATTTCTCTAAAAATCAAGATATATAAATTGATTTTAACTGATGAAGAAATTCAATATATTTTACCTTCATTTTTTTCCTCTTATAAATGCATGAGGAAATTTGCCCAAACATGACCTTAATGAAGTAATTATTTCAATCTTCTAATTTAACGACAAAATTATTCATCAAATTTTATAATCAAATAATTTTAATATTTCAGTGTCAATAGATAAATGGAGCAATCCATTCATTTTTTTTATTTGACCCACTTCCTCTTTATTTTTTTAAAACCAAATTCATACTTTTCTATTTGACATTTTATAAAGTATAATCAAGACAATTTAAAATGAATATATATAACCGTTGTTTTTTCTCTTTTAACAACAATTTATTAACATTAAAACTTTCAAATAATTGTTAAGTAATTTTTTTATGAGTATGAAAATAGAGACAGGGAAACAGAAAAACAAAAACTAAGGTCTGAGGTACCAAGTACCAACTGTTAAGTAATTTGAAATGACTATTGACCAGCAATATGATAATTGTATTAATTTACAATTCTACACTTGCACACTTGAAAACCTTGACATTTATATCATTAAATCAAACTGATGATGATTTTACTAGCTTAATTTACGTAAATTTCTCTCCAAGAAAAAAAAATACGTAAATCAGTTGCTGCAAGTAAATTTCATTGGTTATTAAGTCTTCACCATCTTGAATTAGTGGTTGGTGGTCTTGATAAAAAGATAATATATATGATAACATTATTATCCTTTCCTTGGTTCTAAGTCAGGCGTCTATTTTGCCTTGCTCTTCGATGGAATTAAAAATAAATTAATGATGATAAAATTAATTTTGTAAATTATTATTTATTCTTATTCATTTATTAATTTTCTTTGATATGTGTAAAATAAAGCAAGACGAGAGTTATAATGAGATGAAAAGGGTAATAATAAGTTAAATATTGTAAAACGTGTGTATAGTTTATTTAATTTTCATATCTAAATTTCAATTGGATGTAATTATTTAATATAAGCCATATTTTAAAAAGGTAGCATTTGAAAACTTGTTTTGTAATAAAGATCTTATAAAACATTAAAAACCCTATATATTCTTAGCAAACCTAATTAAGGAGTTGAGCTAAATTGGTTGAATATACTTACGTGTAAATTTTCTGATATGTTTAATTTTTACAAATAAAAAAAAATCCTAGCAAACCAAAGTTTTTTTTTTTTGGTAGAAATAAAAAAAATATTTTTTTAGAAATCACAAATATATTTTTTTGGAAGCAATTCTACTGAAATCAAATAAGATGATTAGAAGTGATAAAACTCTTCATCTAAATATTTAACATAATTGAATATAATTAGGACTTAAATTTGAGGTTACTAATTAAATTATAACAACTCTACACATTCAAAGTTGAAACCTAAACTTAAGAAGACATTATTTATGTAATTTAAAAATTAATGGTGTGTTTAGATGGGTAAATTTAAGTGGGTAATTTAATACAAGTGAAAAATTGTTATTTTTTTATTTTAATATGAAAACATTAGTAAGATTTTTTATTTTATTTTATCTTTTGCACACTCCCTTTTCTTCTAACTTTTTTATTTATTTGTTCACATGACCGATGAAAATTGAATTGTAACTAAGAATAAATTTCTAAATTTCATTATCTACCAATATTATGTTTTTTAATGGAACCTATCAATATTATGTTAGTCTATGTGCAATTGAGATTAAATTCTTAAAGTGATGTTTCGAATTTGTATCTTGCAAATAATAAATTTTATTAAAATTAGTAAACTCAATTCTTTGATAAATATTAATCGTGAATAAGGTATTTCTAATATTCTCTGAATCTTAAAATTCTTTATCGAAATACAACATAGTTTTATGTAATATTTTGTCTGTTACATTTATCCATGATTAAAATCAACTTTGCAGTCGAGGCCGAGAAGCAGCTCTTTACACAGCGGTCGGAGTTGATCGACCTCACTTCACTCTTTCTTCCTTTACCAGATTCTCTGCTGCCACCTATCTATCTTTTTTACCTTTTAGTATCGTCTTCATCTTTCTGTCTTGTTTACAATTCATCCCATTCAATTTTTTTTCATTCTACTTTCCAACAAATTTTACCATACATTTTATTATGGGTAAATTATGCTTTAAACTATAAATTTTCTCTGCCAAATAATCAAATAATTTTCATCTCCTCTCCTCCTCCTATTTATTTATTTTACCTAACAAAGCATAAGCGAAATGAAAAAGACAAATAAGTGAACAAAAAATAAGTGAAAAATACTAAAATAGTGCGAACATACTTGAAATCCTTTTATTTCTCTCATCTCTCAGTCCTCCTTAACCAAACACTGATACCTTTTTATTTTTCACATATTTTTCTATTCTACACCTTATTTCTCTTTTATCAAAGATAGTGATTTTTCTCCTTCCACATTTCACCAAAAAAAATTGTGACGTTTTTTCTTCTTCTAAAAAAGTATGTAAATGTTAACCTTATTAGTTTATTAATTAATGGTTAAATTTTTCTTATCGAAGTAATATTTTATAATTAAAAAGAAAAAAAATAACAAGATAAACGGATGATTTAATTCCAAATTTCCAATAGAAACACTGCAGGGACGCGACGGTTATGCGGTCAGGTCATGTCGCACTACATTGATTCTTGTTAAAGTGTGTTGGTTTTTATTTTTGTACTTTTTTTTTTTTTTAGGAAAAGAGTGTTGATATTTTGCACAATGGACTTGTGCGAGCGATCCCCCAACAATTGAAGTTTTACAAATGCTACTGTAATTATGTAATTTCTTTTTTGGAAAATGTTTGAAAATTTAATAATTTTTAAACTAAAATCTATAATAAATAAATATTTTTATATATAAATTATATTGTGGTTAAAATTTATAATAAATATTTTTCATTAAATATACAAAGTAAACATGGTGAGAAAAGCCTAGATCACATCACAAATCACAGAAAAATAAGAACAGGAGAATGGAAATGGCAGATGAATCTATCCATATTGTGAAATTGAAAATAAACAAAACAGAATATGGGAACAAAATAAGCTAAGAGTGTGAGAAATAGCTTACAGTTAGGGCCAAATTTCACAAGATAGTCTTATCTTCTTCAAAGTAAAATTCTTATACTGTTATTTTAATATTTAATGTAAAGGCATGATATCTCTCTTTAATCAAGTCCTAAATAAATAAATAAAACAGTGGAAACAACGAGTTTATTTGTCTGTTTGAATTGGTATCACAAAAGAATAAATGTGTATTGAAGTTGAAGTAACTATTTTTAACCTTTTCGTTTTTTTATAAAGAAAATTAGAATAATTTTGACATGAAACATGAAGATTACAAACATATATTGTTGAGGCTTGTAATGGAATTAATCAATTCCCTAGATCTAAAGATGCATACTATTTCTTCTAAAATAAAAGACGCATACTATTACAAATAGAGAAAAAATCATTTGTTTTACTTAAATAATTGTAAAGAAGGAATTTGAATTTTCTTCACTTAAATTATAGGGGAGATTCATTCCATAAAAGAAAAAGACAGAAATCAACAAAGCTTTTAGCATCCTATTTCTTTTCGCAAAATCATCAAATGTTTAGATTAATTAAGGTATAAATATAATGATCTCTCATCTCAGGCAGGAATCAAACCTTTGACATGTGAATCTCCTGCTTTTGCGATTAGTGGCTGCCGTAGTCTTGTATATGATAATCCCCTTTGCTTTTTTTTTTTTAGATACTTTTTCATTGGTCAAGAATCAAATACTAATTATCAATGGCATGAAGTAAGAAAGAAAGCCTTCCATTTTTTTATTTTTACTTTGAGTTTTAAAGACATCAAGAAAGGTGGAGTGGACCTTAAAAATTGGGGGCGGGGTGGGAATGATTATAAATAGCATTGGAACATTTGATGATGAACAATCTAAAGTAACGAGAGAAGAACAATTGGTCTTTGCAAACAAGAATTTGGCTCAACTTGTTTATACAAAAAGCTCGAGTTCGATTTTTGCAGGTCATTAAAAACAATCATTATTAATAATAGTGGAGCAATATGAACATCCCATCAATTTTAAAAGAAATATTACCATAATAATAGTAATAATTTATCAGGTCTTTTATTTTAAAATTTGTACATAAAATTATGATGACTGAGCAAATATTAAGAAAACTGAGCTGAGAAGAAACGAGGAAGCTTTCCATAAATTAAAGTAGTAAACATTACGCGTATTTAGCTAATCTCATTGTTTCTGTTAGTCAAAATCCCAGAGAGAGGGAAGCTAATATGATTACTATAAACAAAATTTTGAAGCCTTTGGGCCTAGAGAATCATCATATATCATATTTCATAAATTGCTTTTATATTCTCGTGGGTCCAATCATCCACGAAAAATCTCAAAAAGAGGCGATACAACAATATTAAAAAATTCCATAATATAGCGAAAAAATTTAGGACCCAAATAATCTACACACAGTTCAACGATCACAAATGGAGAGCCACGTCACCGTCCATAATTTAAAAATTAAAACCTTAATAATCTATATAAGTTCCTGTACCAGATCTCTTTACATTTTTTCACAGAAAAAAGGTTAATTCTTCTTGAATCCTAAATTGTAAATAATCCTCCTCCCCACATGGGCGCCAACCTTTTTCTGGGTTCAGTCGCTTTACACAATTCACCCTCCCACCATAAAAAATAATAATGATAATAATTTTGACACAAACATTTATCCTCTCAACAATTTACTAGAGCCATGATAGCAAAAAAGAAAAGGCACCACAAAACGCGAAGTTTCGGTGGAATCTGAACTCTGAAGTGAATATGGCCACAAAGTTTTGTAATCACGAGGAATAATAATTTTACCAATTTCAAAGACTAAAATCACAACAATTTCACAGTTTCAGCAAATAAAATGATTGTTTTACTCCATTTGTGTCTTGTCGAACAATATTAGGATATGTTCCTGGGTTTACCACTTTTTAATAAACAGCAGTGTGTAATGTAAAAATTGAGCAACTTTAATATGTGTGTTTTGTGTTTATTGCATATAGTAGGCTTAGTAGTTTAACCATGTCTGTCTGTGATTGACTGCTTTGGTCTATATTTGATGTCGGCTTGTTCAGTTCACATTCACATACACAGAAATAAAGCTGTCTTGCTTTTGTTCTGCCTCTGTTTTCTCGTCTCTCTCTCTCTCTCTCTCTCTTTCCACTTTCATCTCTGCTGCATCACCTGTTGTGCCACCTCAATCCCCAGAAACAACAGTGCATACCCATTTCATGCTTTTCCATTTTCGTCACTTCTTCTCTCTGTTCTTTTGTCCACGCTCATGAATTATGAATATGGTCGCTGGTCGAAGGTGGTTCTTTACGTCATACTTGGATATTTATTATCTTGGACTTGTGCTTCATCACTTTCTTTCTTTCGTCTCAAAGTTGCCTTTTTTCTTGTTTTTGTTTTTCTTTCTGTTGTGGTTTGGTGGCGTTATTGAAAGGGTTCTTTCTGCTGCACAGATTTTGGCCTCTTGGACATCATCAGCTTCACTCGTTTTCCATTCTTTGCTGATGCGGATGGTTTCATTTCTGCTCAAAGTGCTGTTGGTTTTGGCGTTTTGATTTGTGCAACCACAAGGATTCCATTGCTGGGGGTTTAGTCCTATTTGTTTGAGATTTGGCACTGACATGCGTGGCTTGAATCCTCGAATGTTAAGTTGTTGAATTTGGAGTACTTGGGCTGTGTGGATTTTGGAGTAAGAAAAGTTGCATTTGTGGGAAAAGGGTCACTTTTTTTGTTGTTGATCCTACTCTTCCATATTAGTGGACAATTTTTTGTTCGTTTTCCGGGGCAGTGCTGGACAAATTGAAGTTTGAATTGTATTGTTATGAAAATCCTGTGGAACACGGGCAAATCTTGATGCTAGAAAAGGCCATGTGGTGAATTTGTTTTGGAGTTGGGGTCATTGTTTTTTTATAGGTCATAATGAAGGCTCCATCCAACGGTTACTTGCCTAATTCTGGCGAAGGTGGGTTTTTTTTCCTCAAAGTTTACTGCCTCATCATTCCTGTCTCTGTCTCTCTTGTTCTCTGCTTGTGTTTTCTATTTCATCAACCATCAAACATAACCTGGCCAGTGACTCCGAGGATGATTGTTTTCAAGGAAAATGCTGCTTTTGTGTTGTTAAATTAATCAAATATCGTTTTAGATGGAATAAATATGAGCATTTGACTGTTTGTGTCCAAAATGGTTTTCTTAGATATGCAATAATTGACATTTTTCTCCTGAAAAATGATGAAGAGAGAATTGCTTTCCATCTCGCTGTGTAGTTGATGTTCTTTTACTTAAACTTCTGGAGTTGTTTGTTCACTTAGTTTGATTTCTGAAGTTTCATTGCAAGAAGGGAAATGATGAATATGTTTGCGTGATAGTCTTCAGAGGGAATATGATTCCTATATAATAAAAAATTTAAAAAAAGGAAATGGTTTTGACCTGAAGTTAATTACCTTCCAAGTATATTCTTTATGGGTAATGGGTCTACTGATATCAATACAAGAGGAATATGCAAGATCTGTTCCTTTGCCTTTTTCACTAAAAATGCCTTTTGGCAATTGGAAATATGTGATTAAGCTACTGCCCTCCTGAGAAAATGTCGATCATTTAAGAATTTAGTTTTCTGTAGTATATAACATCCTTTTGAAATTCTGCATCTCTTCATCAATAGCATGCTTGAAGAAAACAGTTAGAGATGTAATATAAAATCATCCATGTTTTTATCGAACAACTTAAAAGCATTTAAAGAAAAACTTAGTTATATATTTTTGTTAAAAGGGGTAACATTATGTTTGTTCTGTTAACAGGGGAAAGGAAGACTATGAATTCAGAGTTATGGCATGCTTGTGCTGGACCTTTGGTTTCTTTGCCTCCTGTTGGAAGTCTTGTGGTTTACTTCCCCCAAGGACACAGTGAACAAGTATTTTTCAAATGCCATGATTCTATTAAAAATAAGTGTGACTGCATGATCTTTCTGTAGATGTAAATTCCTTTTGATTATTATAACTTTCAGGTTGCAGCTTCCATGCAAAAGGAGGCTGACTTCATACCAAGTTACCCTAACCTTCCATCCAAGTTGATTTGCATGCTTCACAATGTTGCGTTGCATGTACGTGCGCTTCCCACATGTGACATTCCTGATCTGCATTTGATACAATTTTAATTGCTCTATGATTTGATACAATGGTATAATATTGTTATGTATTTTGGAGCAGGCTGATCCTGAGACTGACGAGGTGTATGCACAGATGACCCTTCAACCTGTAAACAAAGTATGTTAGCTGTTCAATCTGTGAATTTGTTTATTGCATGTGGGATTTGTTTCCCACCTTTTGTTTAAGCCTTAAGATCCTCTCAAGCAAATGATGCGTAATACATCAAAGTTTGTTTGATTTGGCTCTTACAGTATGAGAAAGAAGCAATACTGGCATCAGACATCGGTCTCAAACAAAACCGTCAACCCACTGAGTTCTTTTGCAAAACTCTTACAGCTAGTGACACTAGCACTCATGGTGGATTTTCTGTGCCGCGTAGAGCAGCTGAGAAAATATTACCACCTTTGGTACGAGCATAACATTTTCACTTTTTTTTATTCTTTGTAGCTAGAGATAGAATCACAAGAAGTTTGCATGCTTACCATAAGGGTGTTTATTTTGATAGGATTATTCAATGCAACCTCCAGCTCAGGAGCTTGTAGCCAAGGATTTGCACGACAATACATGGGCATTTAGACATATTTATCGGGGTATTGCCCATTTAACATATTCTTTATTCATTGCCATCTTTCATTAATATATTGTCCTTAGTATGGTATATGTCACCGCTGAAATCTAGTGCTTTCTAAACTAAACCACTAAGGCATATATTGTCTCCTTAGTGGTTCAAGTGCAACCTCATTTTGGTTAAACTAAAACAGATCAATTTTTTTCAAAAAATAAAAACTTACTTTAAGAATAATATTATGCGTGGTTTTGACCAAGTTGTGAACATAGAAGCTGTGTAATTGATTTTTACAGAGTTTGAATGCTAATTGCTAAACTTGGTTGCACATCGACTACAGGACAACCAAAGAGGCATCTATTGACTACTGGATGGAGTGTATTTGTCAGCACTAAAAGACTGTTTGCCGGAGATTCTGTTCTTTTTATCAGGTAAGATACCTTTATATTTTGCATGTGGAAATTTGTGGAATATTTTGACCCCTTGTTGCTGAGCAAAGTTGTTTTTGATTATTTCTAGAGATGAAAAACAGCATCTTCTTTTAGGTATAAGACGTGCTAATAGACAGCAACCAGCACTCTCTTCGTCGGTGATATCCAGTGACAGCATGCATATTGGCATTCTTGCTGCTGCTGCTCATGCTGCTGCAAATAATAGCCCATTCACTATATTTTACAATCCAAGGTACATTTGGCATACAGCATATATGTATTACCATGACCTGGCATGGCATGACATCCATTGAACAATGCTCTTTTAATTTGACAGGGCTAGCCCCTCTGAATTTGTTGTTCCGTTAGCCAAGTATAACAAAGCCATGTACACTCAAGTTTCTCTTGGAATGAGATTTAGAATGATGTTTGAAACTGAGGAGTCTGGAGTGCGTGGGTATATGGGGACAATCACTGGTATCAGTGACTTGGATCCTGTCCGTTGGAAAAGCTCACAGTGGCGCAATATTCAGGTATTATTAAAACGTTAACTTTTTATGAAGAAATAGATGCGTTATTTGGATAACTTGGTATGATTGTAGAAAAGTTTATGACTAATTAATATATGCACTGACAGTGTAAAGGTTTTTTTACACTATCATTCATTTACATCTCTTGAACTATTGATAGGTTGGATGGGATGAATCAACAGCTGGTGAACGCCCCAGAAGAGTTTCAATCTGGGAAATTGAACCAGTGGTGACTCCTTTCTACATTTGTCCACCTCCATTTTTCAGGCCAAAGTTCCCCCGGCAACCAGGAATGCCAGGTAGCAAGACTTCACCCCTAGCTAGTTCAGCTTTCATCTTGAAGATTTCCTCGTCTTCCATTGATTTATGTGTTCACTCATTACCTTAACTGATACTATCTTTAATTATTTTCTTATTGTAAGCAATTCAAATATCTATCTCCACTTCAAATCGAGTATCATTTTAATGGGCATATCTTGTAAAAAAAATATAAAAAAAATTCTGGCAATAGATGTGTTAGTTAATAGCTGCCAATTATCTTTATAATTTCACTGTCCTTAGAGCCAGCCTCACATTACAAAAAATCAAATTGCTTCTGTGTTGAATATACAGCCTCGTTTTTAATATCATTTTTGAATGGTACAACTTATAAACCCTGCATGCATTTTATTCTTATTCCCATCCTTGTGCATGGTAAGTGGTGACAGATGATCCTTGCAATTGATTTTGCAGATGATGAGTCAGATATGGAAAATGCTTTCAAGAGAGCTGTGCCTTGGCTTGGAGATGACTTTGGCATGAAGGATGCCTCAAGTTCAATCTTTCCTGGTTTCAGTTTAATGCAGTGGATGAGCATGCAGCAGAATAACCAGCTCTCTGCTGCTCAATCAGGATGTTTCCCATCCATGCTTTCATCTAATACCCTTCAGGGTAACCTTAGCACTGATGACCCTTCCAAGTTATTGAGCTTTCAAGCTCCTGTCCTCTCTACCCCAAGTCTTCAATTAAACAAACCTAATCTACCAAATCAAATCAACCAGTTGCAACAGTCCCCAGTGTCATGGCCTCAGCAGCAACAGTTGCAGCAGCAGCAGCAGCAGCAGCAACAACAACAACAACAGCAACAACAGCAGCAACAACAACAACAGCAACAACAGCAGCAGCTGCAGTCATTGTTGCAAATACCAATGAACCAGCTCCAGCAGCAGAGGCAACAGCAGCTGCCTGAACCACAAAATCTGCCATTGTTGCAGCAACTGCCTCAGCATCTAGGACAGCAACCTCAGAAACAACAACAGTCAAGTCAACATGCTACTATTATGAATAATGGGGTAGTTGCCTCTAACCAAATTACAAATCAGTTTGCACAACAACCAATGGCATATGGTCAGCTTCAGCAACAACAGTTACTTTCAGGAGGTATCCAACCCCAGCAAGGTATCCAGTCAGCCA
Organism: Glycine max; assembly: GCF_000004515.6. NCBI lineage: Eukaryota > Viridiplantae > Streptophyta > Magnoliopsida > Fabales > Fabaceae > Glycine > Glycine max. Next base: position 3,569,324 of record NC_038253.2, read on the forward strand.
CTAAGAATACATTCCCATTGACATCCTTACCACAAGACTCACAATTTCAGCAACAGATAGACCAGCAAGCTAGCCTCTTACAGAGACAGCAGCAGCAACAACAGACACAATTGCAACAATCTCCACTGCAGTTGTTGCAGCAAAACCTGCCACAGAGAGCACTACAACAACCGCCAGCCACTCAAATGTTACAGCAAAATCCCTCAGAGCAACAACTCCACCTACAATTGCTACAGAAATTGCAGCAGCAGCAGCAACAACAACTTCTTTCCACGTCCACCCCACTTTTGCAGTCTCAGCTTCTACAACAACAAAATACTCACCAACAAAACCAGCAATCACTGCAGCCCCTGCTGCCTATATCTCAGCATCAGCCTCAACAACTTGGCAATAATGCATTCTCAACAGAGAAGCTTCTCAACAGCAACAACTTCTCTTCATCTCTTACGCAATCGCAACAGCTTTCAATGAACCAGCCCCAGAATACACAGAAATCACATACCATCACTAGAGCCCCCTCTACACTAACTGATGGAGATGCCCCATCATGCTCAACCTCTCCATCTACTAACAACTGCCAGGTGTCTCCTCCGAACCTCCTGAAAAGAAATCAGCAAATACCAGCCACATTAGGGGGGGGTTTGATAGTTGAGCCCACTAGTAATCTGATACAGGAGCTTCACAGTAAGCCTGACACACAGATCAAACAGGAGTTGCTCAATGTAAAAGGACCTGACCAGTTGAAGTATAAAGGGACAATTACTGATCCGCTGGAAGCTTCTTCTTCCGGAACATCTTACTGTCTTGATCCTGGTAATGTCCAGCAGAACTTGCCACTTTCCAACTTCTGCATGGAAAGGGATGTCCAATCACACCCAAGAAACAGTTTGCCATTTGACTCTAATCTGGATGGTCTAACCCCTGATACTATGCTTCTAAGGGGGTATGACTCCCAAAAAGATCTTCAAAATTTGTTGTCTAACTATGCTAGTGCTCCAAGGGACATTGAAACTGAGCTGTCAACCGCTGATATCAGCTCACAGTCGTTTGGAGTGCCAAACATGCCTTTCAAGCCAGGTTGCTCAAGTGATGTTGGCATCAATGATACTGGGGTTTTAAATAATAATAATGGTTTGCGGACCAACCAAACTCCACGAATGCGAACATATACCAAGGTTTGTCATTCTTTGACAACTGCAAATAAATCTATTTGGTATATTTACTGGTTGCATTGTGTGTGTGCGCCTCGAAGTTCAATGTATTATATGGTGTATTAAAATCCAAACGATGTACAAATTTTGTAGGTTCAAAAGCGTGGCTCTGTTGGAAGATGTATTGATGTTACCCGTTACAAGGGATATGACGAACTCCGGCATGATTTGGCTAGAATGTTTGGGATTGAAGGGCAGCTAGAAGATCCTCTAAGGACTGATTGGAAATTAGTATACGTGGATCATGAAAATGACATTCTTCTTGTTGGTGATGACCCTTGGGAGTAAGTAGCTAAGTCCTAAATAATTTGTAAGCCTTCTATTTCTGCAATTGTGGTTTGTTTTAATTGACAACCAACTTATGATTCCTTGCAGTGAATTTGTCAGCTGTGTCCAGAGCATAAAGATATTGTCATCTGCAGAAGTGCAGCAAATGAGCTTGGATGGGGATTTAGGTGGTAATGTTCCAATCCCCAATCAAGCTTGCAGTGGGACAGACAGTGGCAATGCATGGAGGGGACAGTATGAAGATAACTCAGCTGCCTCCTTTAATAGGTAAAGGAAGGATGTCAAATGCTGACACTTAAGAGAGATCAACTTGTGCATTTCAATTGGTGGAGAACCAACTTAACCTAATAAAACTTTTGGTTGGTGATTCTCAAATGAAAAGTACACATGCATTTCAAATGATGCAGTTTATTGGGGTATTGTAGAAGAGGTGGACTCACATAACTGCATCCTAGTTTTCTTCACCACATCACTTTTGATGGTGTCTAGTTTAGATCCTCAAATATAGCAAGAGCAGTTTCCGTTACTACTGATGCCACAGATCCTATACCTTTGGAATCAACTTTTCTTGTGGTTGTTGGATTAGGATTTCTTTTTCATTTTTTGCAAGGTACAGCAGAATAGGGCAGCTAGTGTATAATATGATCTCTTGTAAATCTTGTTATGGTTAAAGTTGTATACGGAAGTTTGGTGTCCAAGTAATGGCTCAGAGCCTCAGACAATGAAGAATGCATGCCAATTCTAGCTCTTGTATAGTGCCTACGATGTTACGACGTTTACACGGTGGCCATTTTGGAAAAGTTTAGTTCATTATGGATGGAAGAAAACAAAGTTTCTTTTTAAACTCTTCAATTTTGGAATTTGTGTGCTTAAATTACAATTAGCTAGCTTTTTGCCTATCCAATAGTTTCTAGATGCCTTCAAGTTCCGCCCGTACATTTCAACGGGAAATGTTTTACCTTATTGTATCTAGTCTATACAGAATATTTACACCTATACTTCAACTATATTATATATTCCTGTTTTAATTATTTTAAAAATGACATTTTAAAACTTAATTTTCACAGTTGATTTATGATGCAGATATATCTATTTGAGAATATGTAGTGACAAAGAACAGCCCAAATTAATATCCAACCAAAGAATGCCTTAACTGGATCTTACATTTATTAAAAATAACAATAAATTTTATACTAAAGTTTGCGATGAAGTTATTTTGATATTGGCTTTTGATTGGTTGCTCATACTGTAACAGACATACCAACAGAATAAATGTTCATTTTTTAGTTGAAGCACCAAATGCAAAATGCCTTAATAGAACGATGCCTTCTCAAGCTTACGGTCCATGACCTCATACATTTGCTCTTAAAGGGAAGATCCCACTTTTTTTCTTCTTAAAAGCTTTCTAATTTTATGCAATGCAAATAGGCTAAATGGAAGTATCCACATACAAGAGAGGGAAGTTGAAAGGGCGTAGAAACTAAACATATTTCAAGCGTTTCAATTTAATGCAAAATTGTCTAAGGAACAGAGTTGCAATCAGCTACAATTTCAAGCTGTCGTCACAACATAAGTATCCATTTCCCTCGACATTAACTCAAATTTTGGTTACAGAACAAAAAAATATTTGTTACTAAATACTGATTCTGACTAGGACAGGATAGCCATGACATCTGAGGCCCTCAAGGCAATGTAGTCAGAACCATCTTTGCCCTTGAAGTCATTCCCTGCATATCTGGAGTACAGAACTGTATTCCCAGGCATGACGGACAATGGCTTTCTGTTACCTTCCTCATCCAGAGGCCCCGGACCAACTGCTATCACCTGTAACATCAAGAGTAGTGCAAAAATATTATGGACAAATCTCAGAAAATAAACGAGCAAGGTTTATTAGAAAACATTTTTCTTGCAAGGTGTTGTTACTCCATAGCACAGGCACCCATCTCGGACAAGGAAATACAAAACTGACAAGTATTTTTTGTAGTAACTACACTATCTTTTCAACACAAGAAGTCAAGAACAATATGAAAGCATACTGTTCCAATAGATGGTTTCTCCTTGGTTGCCTCTGTGAGCAACAAACCTCCAGCAGTTTTTTCCTCAGCTTCTGCAACCTGGAGTAAATATTTGAACAAATCAGTAGACACCATCATTAATTCATTGTCACAGCCATGTAAAATAAGCAGAAATTATAGTCAGTATATGCTACAGCTTTAAAGCAAACAAGAACAAGTTACAAAAAGGGCAGAACAACAATACATCTTGAGTATTAAATGATCAAGGGGGGAAACTGGAAGAGTTTATGGGGAACTTATTTAAGCTTACGAAAATATCTTATGACTCTCATAAGCTCTTTTTGGCTTATTCCAATACGCTTTTTGGTGTAGCTTATCAAATAAGCTCGTTTTCACCTTATTCTAACAAATTTATGGTTAAAAAACTCTTCTGTGATTGACAAACTATCCAATGCAATTCTCCTAACATCCAGCATCAAAATAAACAAAGCTCTAAAGAGTAACACACCTTTATCAAGACTCTATCGTTCAAGGGTTTAAGATCCTTGACCTCATCAGTTTCAAGGATACCAACAATGTCATCGTCCTTCAGAATAAGATGTTTTGAACCATTGAACTCTACCTCAGTCCCTGCATACTTTGAATGCACAACTTGTGCACCTGTCTGTACAAACAACTGCATCACATAAGTTCACAATTAAGAGGAAAACACAAACGCCCCCTCCCCCCAATCTCCTGCCCCAAAATCTAGAAAAATAAAAACGAGAATAGATTGAAGCATCAATGATTTGCCAACATAGTAACATCACCTTCACACTAACATCCACTTTGCACTTCCCAACCGACTTCCCTTCTCCAACAGCAACCACTTCACCCCCTTGAGGCTTGCCTTGAGCATTTGCTGGCAGTAAAATCCCACCTGCAGTCTTCTCCTCTGCATCCTTAATTTTCACCAGTACTCTATCACCCAGAGGCTTAACAGTGGTGTGCTGCATTGTGAAATACAATCAGAAAAACATGTAACATTGAACAAGAAAAAACCT